>NC_056744.1:808765737-808843237 GCF_019279795.1 Protopterus annectens
TGAGGTGATGTCATGTAGATGGTTCTAAGGCAAGTCATGTTAAATTATCTTCACAACTGCATCATCGGCCTTAGCAAAACCATACATTGTTAACTTACCATTTGATAACAGTGTTACTTCATCAATGTCATCCAACACCAGCAATTAAGCAGATAGGAAGAATTAGACCTGTTACTAAAATGCAGTGCTGGATAGAGAATCTTAGTAATATTATACATTAAGGCCAAGGTATACTCCACATATTAGATTTTTCAGTATCACATTCAGCCATATCTCTGAATTTCTTTTCTGAAGAATTCTGGACAAAGCCAAAAATAACAGGGAGACAAAGGACCAGGTGCAGTTACGATGCATGCTTGCATCATATGTGAGAAGCCAATTTTTTACAGTGGAATGAACAGTAGAAAAAGTCAGGCATAGAATGCCTGCTTAAGTGCTAAGAAAGTGTATATTTTGGTGGGCAGTTATATAACTTCACATTGAGCTCAGCCTTTGAGGTCCATTTTCAATTTCTGATAAAAAGCAAATTACTTAACAATAAAAGTTGGTTTTCTAAACATACTCCATTTAATTGGCTGGCAAGAAAGAACATTTTTTTGGTAAAGAGAAAGGACTGCTCATTGCAATGCAAATGAACCTTTTTCTGCAACTAAATAAGGCCACTGCAGGTCAGCTTGTAAGAATAAAATTTAGGTCTATAAGGTAAGTTTCCTTCCCGGAGGAAGATAAATTGGCCTTATCATGACTGCAATACTCTTTTGTGGAGGCTTCTGGTACCTTAGACATAATGCCTTCTTAAGTCAAGGAGATCGCATGCTTCATACCAGAAACTTAGAATTGAAAAATTAGAATTTTTTTTACTTAATGGCAGGTAGACTAGAAAGCACTATCTCATTTAACCAAAGCAGCCCTTCCTGACTTTGCTACATTCCAGAACTTGTATATATCAGGCAGAAGTCGTCTTAGGTCAGCTGGTGCCCTAGGCAAAAGGGCTCCATGGTGCCCCCCACCACTCCACTCACTGGTGCCCCCATCCTGGTCTACCTACACCAAACAAATGCTGGAAAAGTGCCCCTGCTAGACCAGCACCCTAGGCAGCTGCCTAGTTGGCCTATGCCTAAGGCCGGCTATGATATCAGGCAGCAAAAGTGAAGAGGCTGCCTTCCATAAATCATGAAATCATTTTTACCTCTGTAGTACAGAGGGATACAGCCCTGACTATGATAAAGATGACACATGTTCAATTGGCAGAACTGATGCAGGAAAAAATGAGCATTAGGAGAGGGTGGAGAGGATTATATCTACTTACCTGTTTTGGAGGGAGGGCACAGAATTGTGCTGGGCACACCTGATGTCATAATCCTCACTAGAGACAAGGAGTTGCTTGACAATTGATGACTGGAACAGCTTATAAACAAAGAGATTGTGTCAATATCTAGGGATGTCATAGCCCCCGTTTACACAGCCCTCATTAGACCAGTCATTGAATATAATGCTCCCTTTGGCATATATCTGTCCAGAGACATACAACAACTGGAACACCCACAAAGATACCTTACTAAAAGGATGCAAGACCTGAACAACATATCCTACAAGGACTGACTCAAACTCCTTTCACTAAACTCAGTATCTTACATACTGCTAAGAGGTGGCATGTGTCTGGCATACAAGGCATCCTCTTACCTAATACTGATTTATTTACTACACATCAGTAAGTCAAATGGTATCAGAAATACTCAGTCTAGAGATCTCAACCTCTTCTGCAACATCAACAGAACGGTTTGAAGGTACAGATATACCTAGCAGAGGATACCACTGCTCTGGACAGACTCCCTATTCACGTAAAGCAAAGTTCATCCCTGTCCATATTCAATCTCAACTTGGATCTATGGAATGGAAATCGAAAATTTACCCCAGGGCTGCCCCCTGTACTACTAATGGACAGAGGCAGCTCCTAAATGGATTATCCCAAGCATGGGTCCCCTCAAATTATCTATGGTATGATCCCAGTTTTTGTCTGTATGTGTAATAAATAATTATTAAGCATGGAATGGGTAAAAACCAAAAGGCGAGTGAAACGCAATGAGAGAAGCTGGTAAATCCACAAATTTATTCTTCCAATAAATGTTAGCGCTTTCGGCAAGTTAAATAACTCACCTTCATCAGACAAACAGTGGGATGACATTACACTGGTGTTTAAATAATTGCATACAATTCGCGTTAACCAATCATAAGAACTAGCATTCAACTAACATAGCAATAGATGAATTGTTATGGCAAATTCGCACAAAAGCCCATCTGTTTCCTGGAATTAATGAGACACTGTCAATAAAATGTGTCCTAAAATGGCTTTCCTATAATAGATAGGCTAAGGTAAACAACATTTTTTCTGATGTAATTATTTTGAAGGGTATTATCACAACATGATTTTAATTTTTAACATCCATATTAACAGGGGTCTGACCTTTCGCAAGGATAATATATTGATTATTTTTAAATAGGAGTTTCATTGGAGATTTTCATTTATTTTGAGATTGGTTGCGTTAGTATAACAACGCGCCCTCACATGGTAAATAACCAGTAATTATTATTTGTTTATTGGGGTTTCGTAGTTAGTTTGATCAAGGTATGCACATGAGTTAAAGGCGTTTATACTCGTGATTTAATAAGATTTAAAATATTAAATAGTGCGTGTAATAACAGCAACACTATTGACAGTATGAGATTTCTTAATTACATATAACAATAGGGGGTACGTTTCATATTGATTTAACAGTATCCAGTTTTTAAATATGCTTACTTGATGTTCATTATTTGTGGCTATTTTAGCTATATTTAGGTTTTATTAGGTGGGGCTCTAATTCATTTTATATAGAGCGCGTGTTCAATGGTTCAAGAACATGCAGTAATATAACATTTTATAATAGCGGATGTGATGTTTGCATCTACTTTAAAGTTCCCATGGTTTTTAATTGGAGCAGAATGCTAGTTCTTATGATTGGTTAACGCGAATTGTATGCAATTATTTAAACACCAGTGTAATGTCATCCCACTGTTTGTCTGATGAAGGTGAGTTATTTAACTTGCCGAAAGCGCTAACATTTATTGGAAGAATAAATTTGTGGATTTACCAGCTTCTCTCATTGCGTTTCACTCGCCTTTTGTTTTATACAGTGGTCTGTGAGTTCTTTGTTTGTTCATGGAATGGGTAAAGCCAGTTTTTAATGAAACAGGATTGGTTAATTTGAGCACAAAAAGGGAAACTGGTTAGGCTTAAAATGGCCCACAAGGGCAGCGAGCCTAGTACTTACCTATGAACCTATGAACAAAATCTAGACAGCTGTGAGGGGTTCAGGGCATTGGATTTTGTTACACAGTAGAGGTAGAACCACACCTCCTGCTATGCATAATGCATGCCCAGTCTAAAATGTATTAGCCAGCATGCTGGGAGTGCTAAGAGTATCCACACAAAATATCCTAGTGAGTTACAGTGTGATGGATCTCATCTTGGCCTTATTCTATCCATGGCATAATGCAGTCCTTACCTCACTTGAGCCTATGGGTTTCTTCAATTTCTGAGAGGCACCATTAAGGTCATAAGTATTAGGAAACTGCCTAGAGGGATCATACATCAGTGGCAGATGAAGTGCAGCTAGTCGCAGGGTAGATAAGGAAAACAATGAAATATTGTGAGATTGTAGGGTTTCAAAGCTGATGAGATGTAGATTGTGGCAGTTTCTGTATGTTTGAGGAAGAGCGTAAGGCAACATGTAAGTATTCCTCTCTTCTACATCTCCTACCCTCCAATTCTACCCTGAATTATCACCAGGCCAATGTAACACTGACATTTCTCCTGTGTATCCCACAATAAGGACTGTATATCCCTATATGCTCCATGCTTCCCTGAGCACACCCACATTATATGGAAATTAACTACTTCCTCTTAACCACAATGCTAATAGCTTTCCTCTTCACACTAGCTCCCATTTTTTACCCTCTTCAAAGTTCTGTACATCTGAGGTAGAAATGGAATCTGAAAGTCTTTACCTGGACCAATTGTTTTTAAGCACCATAGTATTTTCTGCCCACCAATGAAGTTTCTTAATGATATGGAAAGCTAGATTATTTGTTATTGTTGTTATTCCAGTACAAGACAGTCATCACGGTAATGACACATTGAAAAGGTATTGCATTACTTCATACACAGAATTGATAATATGAAGCATAATCAGTTCAGAGAAAGAGTGACAAATATCCTTATGTAATGAGTGTCATTTAAGACTTTTATAGCTGTACAAGACCCAACAATCTTAGAAATGTATTATATACATATAAATATTTTATGTGTTTGAGTGTGTGTGTGTGTGTGTGTGTGTGTGTGTGTGTGTGTGTGTGTGTGTGTGTGGTGTGTGTGTGTGTGTGTGTGTATACACATTTATATCTAGCTATCACATCTAAATGAAATTAGTTAAATTTGGGACAGAGGGTCATTACAGATTCTTCTTCTTCTTTCAGCTTTTCCCAGTTAAGGGTCACCACAGTGGAACAACGGTCTATAGAACAATTTGCTAGTAGAGTTTTATGGTGTTGAGTTGCCAGCTCAGTGCCCAACCTTCCACAGAAGGCACGCACATATACACACTCATACCTAAGGAAAATGTAGAGCATCCAATTAATCTGCAGCATGTCTTTGGGATGTGGGAGGAAACCGGTGCACTCAGAGGAAACCCATGCAACCACAGGGAAGACATGCAAACTACACACAGAAGGCACCCCAGCTGAGAATCAAACTGGAGAATCTCTTGCTGTGAGTTGGCAATGCTAACTGCTGCACCATCGCAACCAGCCAGGGTCATTACAGATAATACCGCATAAGTACAGTGAAAAGAGGGGATGATTATTTTAATTTTTCAAGCTATTAGAGCCAGTTGCCAGACAGCAAGAAATGTAAGACATTCTGAGAACATAAAATAATGCAGAAGGGAAGTAAGCTAACAATAGAGGAACTAAGATGTTTTTATGAATGTTACTAGTTCAATATGAAATAGGTCACAGACTTTGCTCCAGATATGATCACTGTCTTTCTGAAGACTAGAACCAATCTAAATGTTGACTAAGCTGAACAAACACTTGTTGTAGCTATCCAAATCTGCTGGTACTAAGAAAGTCACCAGCTAGGACCAAAAAAACAAACTTCAAGAAGCTTAAGCCAAATGGAAAGTGGTATTCCAATAGAAGCAAGTAGAAAAAGCAATGAGAGTATTGAGACAAATATGGCACAAACACTCTAAATAAACACCAGATTATTGTCTACATATGTAATAACTACTGGGTTAACTCTTAGGAGTGTTTTATCAATTAAGTAATCAGCGTTGGTGGACAATTTCCAAAAGGCCTCTATAATGCATTTTTTAGAAATGAATTTTAATCTGTGGCTTTTTCACCACTGATTTAGTTTTGTTACACCCTCTAGTAGGATGTTGGTGTAGTGGTAAGAATCTATGATGGATCCCAATTTACAGTTATTGGTGAATTTAGTGAGACAAAGGCCTTATACCTTAGCCTTGACTTCAGAGAAGTAGATGCCAAACAGGTGCAGGCTCAACACGGAGCCCTAGGGTACTTCACTGGTGACCAGTCTGTTAGTGGAGGTGGTCTCACTGATCCTGGCTTTTTGTGTCCTATCTGTGAGCCAGCTGGCAATCCAGCAAGTTATGTAGGGATTTATGCGTAGTTCTGAGAGTTTGTTAACAATACCTGAGTGAGGTTTTATATAGAACGCCTTAGCCAAGTCAAGGTAGGTGGTATGCAACATTTTTCATTCATCCATAGCCATGCTGACCCTCTCAAAGATGTCTAGCAGGTTAAGTAGGCAAGACATTCCTATAACGAAACTAGGATGGGTCCAGTGTTTGTAGGTTGCCAATATACTTGTTGACCATTTCCATGATAAGTTGTTCCATGGCTTTGCATATTAGACTTGTCAAACTGATGGGTCTGTAGTAAAGGGGTCAATTGATGGTCTACTCTTATGAAGAGGGATGACCATTGTGGCCCTCCATTCGCCTGGTACATAACCTGCTTTGAGACTATAGTTGAAGAGTAGTTCCAGCTATGTCATAGTTTAGGTTATTTAGGAGGCACCCAAGGATATTGTCGGGGCCCATTGAAGTAGTGTTTTTGACCTTAGCAGGTGCCTTTAGGACCTGCTGCTTGTTAATATTTTGCGGGGATATGCTAGAAGGCATTTCGCAGAGAGTAGTGGGAGGAGTGGGAGGTGAAGTTAGAGCTAAATTTATCAACCAGTAGATTTGCTATGTCAACATGGTCAGTGAAGGTTGTGCCATTTATGATCAGTTCTGTACACTGCTGAGTATTACCTTTAACATACATGACATAGCTGATGAATGCCTTGTGATTGTCCTTAGCCTAGGAGTCTATCCTGACCTCATAACTGGTGTTGTTGGACTTTATTAGACCTCTTAGTTTTAGGTGAATCAGAGAGCTCTTGTCTGTGTGAGAACTGTTCTTTCTGATTCTGGCCATGACATTTTTTCTTTTGTTGTATAGCCTGTTAAGGTAAGGATTACACCTTTGTGGTTTGTTTTTTGTGTTAGATCTGGGCTTGCTTCTGGTAGGTATGTCAGTTTCAGTACAGCCATTTACATGTCTGTACAGGGTTTCTGTAAATAATTTTGCATGTGAACATGGGGGGGGGGGGGCACACCACTCTCCCATGTTGGTGACTAGAAAGTTCAATATGTTTGATCCCCTGGTTGGAAAGTGAATTATCTGGTCCAGGGTGTTTGTGTTGATAAAGTCCAGGAAACAATGTGCCTGTGATTAAGAGGCAGTGTATGCTTCCTAGTCTATAATCACGGCTGCAAAACTAGTCATGTGGGCTCACTAGAAACACTGACATCAACAGTACTTGAAAGGCAGCCTACACGTAGACTTTTATTTTGGTATAACTTAATCATGGTATTGAATTTGTGGCATTTAGTGCCACAGCAAAACATAATAAATATAATAAATGTGAGAAAATGATTTTACATGACGTCATGCAAAAAACATTATTTTTGTTTTTTGTTTGCTTTCTTGTTCAGTGAAGAATATTTTCTCACATTTAAATTTTCTTATTATTCTCAGCTCTAGGCAATTGTTGTCCTGCCTGGGGCAGTCAGGAATGTGCCATGTAAATAGCTAACTAACTTCCAGAAGGTGTTACTGATCAAAGAATCTGAATATAAAACATGGAGTGCCTTGGCATGGTTGGCAACTTGCCTGGTATCCAGAACTACAGCTTGCTCACCCAGATGGGAATTAGGATACGCTAGCCTGGGAATCGTCTAGACAACACTGTGGAATATATGGCCAAACATGGCTGTTAGCAAAAATTATACAACTGAGCATTTAAAATGATGTTTTTTAAGAACATTATAAAGGGCACACAGGACCCATGAAGCAGTGTTTTCTGGTTAAAATACTGGTTTTCATGCACACTTTGTAGAGTCCATAAGTCCTTCATGAATTTTTGTAGGTGTTCATGTGGCCTATACTTTCCTTCTATATCCCAAAGAAATACTGATATTTTGAACTGGCAATCTTCCAAACTGCCCCTAGCTATGTGTGCAGTGGGGTTATGAGGAGTATGTGTGAGTCTGTGTGCACATGTATATTTGCATTGCATTGTGTTACACAACATTAGTTAGACACAGAAAGATAATTATCCAGATGTCACTGACTGCACTGAAGAACTTGAACAGCTGCAAGAATATATGTAATAAATACTTAATTATGCAAGAATATCAGGAGAAAAGAGGTCATATCCAGGCAAGCAAAAGAAAAGCGATGTAAAGATGTGTAAACAGAAAAGAAACTTCTACACTAAAAGCAAAGGTAGCACCCATTGGAAGGCCTTGTAAATGTGATTAGATGTCCATATTGGCATAAGAAATAAAACAGATGGGTTGATGTGTTGGATCTTATAAAAAGCAAATCAAAACCAAGAAACTCTAAAGGTGTTACTGCTCAATGCTAGAAGTCTAAACAAAACATCTACTCCCTAACCTCTCCCACCCTAAAGAACGCTGATGTCTGTATGATCACTGAGACATGGTTTAAAGCCATTTTAATTATATGGGCAGTAGAAGGCTATAATGCCTTCCACACATTTAGAACAGCTGCTACATAGGCAGATACTAAAGGTGGAGGTGTCTCAACTTACATCAAAAATAAATATACCTCAAGGCTGGTCAAACAGGACAAAGCAGATGAACTTCTCCACATTCAAATCAGCACAAGTAAAATTCTATACCACTTCCGTGCAAGCTATAGGACCCCCTCTATGACCCAGGAAACCTGTAACATGAATGTAAACATACTGGAAACACTCACTATCCAACCCAATACCATATTCATGGACGACTTTAATTACCCCACTATTAACTGAATTTCATATACAACACTAAACATGTAGGCACAGAGATTCCTGGATTTTGTAAACATAAACTCCCTGGACCAGATTATCAATACACCAGGCATACAAACATACCAGATCTGGTCCTTACTAATATGGGATAGTGCGGCATACCTCCTAGTGTAATGTCTTCTCTGGTAATGTCAGTTAAGAAAATGGTCTCCTTTGAAGTAACAATAAATCCTGGAACCTCAGCTAACCCTGGAATGTTTAGAAAGCACTCAAAGGCTAACTTCCTACTATTAAGTGATAACCTTGAAAAATTTAAATCCCCCATAAGCCCTGGCAACACTGCTGTCTATGTGGTACTGTTCACAGAAACCATATACAAACATATTAATAGCTGCACAGAGGTAGCTGTACCCACTAGGAAGAAGAACAGAACTAATTAAAAAAAAACAAGCCATCCTTGTTTAATCACATCAGTAGACTGTATAACAAAAGGAAGAAAATCATGGCAAATATTAAGGTGTACCACCCATCTGGATCAAAGCAAACAAATAACTTAGAGGGCAAATAAAGTCTACCAAAGCCAATTTTGAGGTAAATTTGGCCTCCCAGGTCAAGGACAATCACAAGGCATTCTGTTATTTTTTTTCAAATAAGATTTTTATTGTTTTTTCCAATGTTTATGAACAATAACTCATAAAAAAGAGAAAATAGATCATTATTATACATTATCATTATTATACATAATAGGTAATAACATTGTGAGTGATTATACATACTGTAATTTCAGCAACAACAAAAACAAATGTAAAAAACCTACTAATTATGGTAAAACATCTATCTGAGAGATATAATATAATGCAGAAACTCCCCCATATAATCAGGTGCAGATACAGGATAGAATATAGTCCTCTTTAGTTAACAAAAGAATAAAGAGAGGAAGAGGGAAATGTGTATGTCTTACCAATATGGAAATTGAGAGAGAAAAACAGGGGGTTTATTACTAGACTAACACTATATGCACTATTTAAAACATGAATGCCATTGTCAATGGAGAGAGATGTCTCAGACTTGTATATTAAGGACTAGTATATTCCATATTCATTAGGTAAAGGATTGAAAAGTTGGAGCATATAGGTCTTCACAAAAAATACATATAGCAGTGCATATTTTATGGTAATTAGTGTGCTTGAATTAAGTCAAAGAGTCTGTACCAATAGTTCTGGAAATAGTCTTTTTTCTTTTTACTGTTAGAGCAAAGTTTATGAGCTGATATATACTTAATTGCCATTATTTTGAAATTCTCCCAAGAGACTGCTGAAGGGTTTATCTAGTTTTTAGCAATGAAGAAACTGATAAGGATGGGCAGGGTAATTAGGATGTGTTTACAGACATCAGTTAAATCCTTAGGAGTTATATTCAGGATTGTTGTTTACCAGGAAAATGTAGCCTTTTCATACCCAATTTTCTCAAACTGGATTCTGAGGGAGCACCATAATTTGTATTTATTTTTGCACCTCCAAAAGATGCAAAGTATGTCCGCATATTGTAAGGGACAAAAAGGATAGGTTAAGTTTTTGTTGTAACCAAACTTTGATATGACTGCTGGAGTGTAGTATGAGTTGTTATTAATCATAAGTTGGGTATAGATCAAATTTTTAAAGGGGGTTAAATTTAGAGTGTTACGTACTGCTTCATACTTGGACTTTATAGGGATTTCACTATAAATGTCATCTCAGTATTTTGAGTATAGAAGCGACTGTTGGTATTTGATATTGATTAAAAGCTTATATGCATGACAGAGCATTTTGTTTCTAAGGGAAGGGGTTTTAAAAATTTAACATGTCAGGGTTACATCTTGTTCCCTTGTTTTAATGTTAACACATTTTTGTTTTATTAAGGAGTTTAGTTGTCTTAACATAGAGTCATATCTATTTGGAGCCCCAAAGTGTTCTTTGACTGCAGTGAAGTTCGTTAGCTGATAAAATTGCCAGACCGTGGCATTTTTAATAATGAGAAAATTGGATTGATCTATCATTTTGTTATTGATTTTAATATCAGAGTTTAAATTAATAGGTTGAAGGAAAGAGAGAGTGTCCTGGAGATTAACAGAATGCAGCAGTTCTTGAAAAATTTTTATTTTGTTTTTTAATGCAGGTAGAATTTTGAACTTGTTAACATTTTCAAGCGTTAAGCATGGGATAGAATGAGGGTTTAGTTTGATTGACCGTATATGTTTGTGCCAGATTTTAACCCAGGTTGGGTCCATGTAGCTTCAGATGGTTCATGGCTCGCTATTTGGATTAAGCGGTTTGCATTTATTACGTTATAGTAAAGATTAAAGTCAAGAAGACTCAACCCACCTTTCTCCTTTGGGAGTATTATTTTTTTTTGTAAGAGATTTGGGTTGATTTAGGAAACCAAAGGAATTTTGAGATGGTGGTTTCAATTTTATTGAAAAAGTTTTTAGGTATATTAAGGCTAATACAGTTCAGATGGAATAATAACCTAGGTAAAATGTTAATTTTAACAAAGGCAGTTTTTGACAACAGGGATAGGTTGATGTTTTTCCATCTGGATAGGTCATTGTTTATTTGATCCCAGACTTTAAATAAATTTGCCTTCATTAAATATTGATGCATGTGCATAAAGGTTATTCCCAAATATCTGATTGTGTATTTGAATGGAATGTCAGAAAGGGGAAAATAAGATTCTTGGTGATTACGAGTTTCATTGGAAAGATGGAAGATTTTGAGGAATTTAGTTTGTACTGAGGAAAAGAGACTTATTGATTTGCAAATTTTGTGTAAATCACTATTCGGGAGCTCAGAATAAATATTTAAATCATCTGCAAAGGATGAGTATTTTAACTCTACGTTGAAAACTCTGGGTATATGATGATATGTTTTCTGGCTGATCAAACGTAGGAGAGGTTCAATATAAATATTAAAAAGATATGGTGAAAGGGGGCAGCCCTGTCTAGTGCCATTTGTGATTTTGATAGGTTGGGAAATTGTTTTATTAATATATAGGGAGGTAGTTGCATTCTTATATAACATTTTTATAATATTAATAATATATTCAGGAAAGTTGAAATAATGCATGGTTAAATATATAAAGTTTAAGTTGACATTGCCGAAGGCTTTAGTGGTGTCTAGCGTGAGTGAGTATCTTGGTTGATTATCATTTTTTAGAAATAAAATTGTTGTGTCTAAGATGAGGGTGTTGTCACAGAGTTGTCTTTGTTTCATGAAGCTGATTTTTTCTGTGGAAATAATTGAAGCAAGGACTTTCTGCATTCTATTTGCTAGGATGGATGCCAGAATTTTAATATCTATGATGATAAGGCCAATGGGGCCATAACTAAGAGGGTTGGGTTTGTCTGAATTAGGTTTCAAGATGAGGATTTTTCTAGAGTTGTTCATATATTTGTCAGTAATTCCATTAAGGATGATATAATTATACAAGTTTAGCAGAATCTTGAGTAGTTGGTCATTAAGGGATTGGTAAAACTCACCTGTGAATCCATCTGGGCCTGGCACCTTGTTAGGTTTGAGTTTTTTTTATAGCTAACTTTATTTCATTTAGTGAGATAGGATTAGAAAGAGCTTTGTTGTGTGCTACTTAGTTTGAGAAGGGATAACTTATCTAGGAGTTCTTTATAAATGTCCTTATGAGTTTGATTTTTAGGGTTATATATCTCACAAAAAATATCTGTAAAGGAATTTTATCAGAGTTGCTATATAGGGTATTCCCTTTGTAATGTATTTCTGATATAGAACTTGGGCCGTCTTTTGTGTTTATTAGTTTGGCTAGTGTTCTGGAGGGGGTTTGTGCCCATTCAAAATATCTATGCAGCAGTTTTAGTTCGGCTAAAGATTGGTTTTGTTGATGGAAGGAGTATATTTGCTTTTCAGTCTCATAAAGTTTACTCTCTATTTTGGAGTTGTAGATGAAGCTTCTTGTATTCATTAGTGAGGTCAGTGATATATTTTTTTCCTTCTTTTTATAGAAGGATGCCTTTTGAATAAGTATCCTTCTAATAACAGATTTGGCAGCAGCCCATTGAACGTCAAAGGGAATGGAACACTTGGATGATTCAAGTTCGAAATGTTTTAAGATATTGATTAATTTTGCTTATAACATCATCTTTTTTAAGGATGTTAGTATTTAACATCCATGTGGAACAGCTTGTGCTGCTTTTATGCTGTTGTGTTGGGCTGATACTCAGAGATATATTAGAGTGATCCGAGACAGATCTTGCTTCAAGGACAAAATTATTAATTTTATTTGAAAAAACATCTGAAATTAGGAAAAAGTCAATTCTAGACCTGACTTTGTGAGATGCTGAGAAGTATGTGTACTCATTGGCTGCTCTATCATACTCGAATATTTGAAATGGGTCAATTAAATTGAAGTTATTTATCAGGTCTTGAATAGATGCATTTACCTGGGGGGTTGTTTCTTATTTTTATTTAAGCTATCACTCAAGGGGTCAACGAGTGCATTCCAGTCACCTCCGAAAATAAAGAAATGATTGGCATATTATAGTAATAAATTGTGAATTTCATAGATGAATAAATGCTGGTTTGTACATGGGCTATATATGTTTAGGAACATAATAGGTCAGTTTAATTGGGGGCAAGAACAGGAAAATAGACACCATCGCCCATTGGGGTCTGACTTAGTATTTAGGATTTCCCCAGAAAAGGTTTTCTTAATTAGGATGGCAGTGCCTTTTGACGAAAGGCTATTTCCAGCTGATATTATTTATTTAACCCAATTTCTTTTCCTATCATTGCCCCATTGGTCATTTGTCAGGTGCATCTCTTGCAAAAAACTTAAATGTTAGATTTGTTTTGATAAATTAGGTGCATTATCATTTTTTTCTTTTTATTTTCACAAAGACCATTTATGTTCCAAGAATTTACCTTAATCATTGTGTTTTAGGATTTAAGTGTATATTTGGGTGATTTAGAGAGAATGAAATGTTGAGACTTGACATGCTACTAGTTCTAGTTACATTTAATGATGTAACTAGAAGCAGTTAATCTGAGTGACATGGCATCCATGAAACCTACCACAATCCTAGCGCCTAACCACAACTCTTCCTGAAATTATCTTATACAGTATATAAAGGAACGTATATTAACTGTACCAAGACTATAATGCTTGTGTAAAATAACATAAATTAGCAGGAAGACAAAAATAAAACTCTCAATATTCCAAGTGTCGGCAAGCATCAGACAGCCCACCCTCTAGCCGCACCCCCATACAGTAGTCAGTTACTAAACATAGACTTAAAACAGAAGATTAAGGCAGTCTTTATATAGTGTGGGATATTAGTGTGTTAGTTCCTTGTTTAGCAATAAAATCCGACCTAGGTGCGACAGGTTTCTGTACTTGTTCTTTCTTTAATGAACAGAAATAAGGAGCAAGGAATGATTACTTTAATTAGTCATTTGAGTATGGATCTTTATGCTTCTGACTATAACCCTTAAGATGCCACATATCTAGTCTAAGACAAATAACCTTCACATACATAAACCATATATATATATATATATATAGACTTCCTTCTACCAACAAAATGAGTGTTAGAGATGAGTGGGGAGGGTAACAGTGGTTGTAATTGTATTATGTGACATCTGAGGGGAAAACATCATTCAAAGAGAAGTAAATATCAATTGCATCATTACATACCATACCAGCTACTAGAAAGGAAGAGC
Organism: Protopterus annectens; assembly: GCF_019279795.1. Taxonomy (NCBI): domain Eukaryota; kingdom Metazoa; phylum Chordata; order Ceratodontiformes; family Protopteridae; genus Protopterus; species Protopterus annectens. The sequence continues at coordinate 808,779,895 of NC_056744.1, forward strand.
AACATGCTTAATAATTAGAACATTTGAGCAAAAACATTTTTTATATATATCACCTAAACCTTCTTACATTAAAGAAAATGCAACTCTGAAAATGATACATTGCAGTAAATAATGAGACAAGCATGAGTGTATGTGTGTGTGGGAAAAGGTTGAGTGTGTCAGTACACATTAGTATATAATCCTCCATTGCTTATCTAAAGTATAAAACAAAATAGGTATAACTTTCTATTTTATATGCTTTGGACCATATTATTATTATTATTTTTTTTATTTTTATTTTTTTAACAATCAGGTAATTCCTTAATCAGAGCGTTACTTATATATGCAAAGAAATAAAAGTACAAAATGAAAGGAAGGTAATTAATGCAGTCAGCCCTGTCAGAGTGGTAAGCAGCTGCAGTACCATAGAGTTGAAAGTACTTTTTTTTGTATATATATATATATATATATATATATATATATATATACATATATATATATATATATATATATGTATACATGCTCTCCTCTGGTCATACTTATGTCACTAAAGCATTCAATAAGCCACAGAGCAGTGCAAACGTGAGGGGGAGTTACTAAAAGATTTGTTGTGTGCATGTGTGAAAGAACTTTGTGAAACATTTGTAATGAAGGGAATATATATAAAATACTTTATAAACCTCAAAACAACTCAAATTAAGAGTCATATTGTGTTCAATGACTTCCAAATAGCTATTCTGGATCTGATAGCTTGATTCTGATTGAATCAGCCACAAGTTCATTCCCAGTAATGCAATTCTTCATTCTCTGAGACTTCCCAAACTTGTGATGTCATCCAACGACATTCTTGTTGAATTCTGAGTAATAGAATGTTGCAACGGTGCTAAAAGCCCGCAAAAAGGCTTGTAATGCATAGAAAAGGCCCCAGGAAAGTCCTAGGTGTCTCATCGTACCAGGAATAAGCAGACCCTGCACTCAAACTGCTTCGGAAACAGGAAAAAAAACATCCAGGATGACCAGGAAGCCCAGAAAATGTCCAAAGCACATCAAGCAAGTAAAAAGTAATTACAACTGGTTTATTTAGTTATACTTTATGATTACTATTGTCCATATTACTAATTCTTACTGAAAAGTTTTATTTTAATAAGCTTTCCGTTCCATGTAAGTTTGATCTATTTTGGAACACAGTGCTTACAGAATTTTAAAGATACCAAGGCAAGGAGCTTAGATACCTGTTAATTTGTTTTCCTTTGGCTGATGCACAATTCAAGAAGTTCATAGAAGGTTCTCAGAACTGCCTTTTTTGCTTCATCACCTGTTTCGATAAAATATTTCTGATCATTGTAGTAAAAGGAAAGAGTAGCTGGATACCTCATTTGTAATCTAATTTTCTTTTTAATTAGATAAGCACAGAAAGGAGCTAATGCTTGCCTTTGAAGCTTGATGGGCTGTGGCAGATCCTTGGAGACTGTAATTTTATGTCCTCCCCATGAAATAGTCCCTTTCTTTTTAGCAGTCATAAGAATTGCATTTGTATGAGCAGCGTTTAGTAACCTGGCATATATTTGTATAGGAATCACTTCATCTTGTGTTCTGCATAATGCTCTGTGAACCCTCTCAATTACAATGTCATTAGTGAATGTTCTGTTCTCAGTTAATGCTTCAAAGATTTCTATTAGTATAGCCGGCAACTGAGCTTGGTCAAATTTTTCTGGGAAGCCACATATTATAATATTATTTCTTCTACTATGAGCTTTTAAGTCTATTATTTTTTGTTGCAAATCACAGATATTGTTGTCATTTTAACTTACTTTTGCTTGTAGATCTTTAATTTGTTTCGTGTTTTCTTCAATTTTATTTTCAGTGAGGCTTAGTCTTGTGATTATTTGATCTATATTGGATCCAAATGAGTTAAGCTTGTCTGAGAAGCTTTTTATGTCATCTTGAAGAGGTTGCAAGACTGATTTCATGTCTTCCAGTGTAAGTGCAGAGTCCCCTTTAGTTTTGGAGGTCCCTTTACTAGGTTCCTGTAACGGTTTATTTGTTTTTTGTCTCTTAGTTATTATTTCCTTTTCAGGAGAAACTATAGAAGACAGTTTGGTCTTGGATGTTAAAGTTTCCATAGATTCTTGCAGAGTAGTCATCTTCACTCACATACTCTTTTAAAATTAAAAGTAGCCAGTGCAAAATGATAAGAACACCTTTTCTTTTACACTTCTTATTTCAGGATTGAATTCTTAGACAGGCCTCTCACCATGCGGCTGCAACCATACAGTTAGAGTCTACAGTGGTACGCTCCAGACAAAAAACGGTAAAAAATACAATACAACCCCAAAAATGCTGTTAAATCCTTTTTCTTTGTTTGTCTGTTAATCAGTATTTTCACTTTGATGTGAAGATAAGTGCCAAATGCAGGATATATTAAGCAGATAAAAGTAGCTGTTGTGAAAGCAGCAGCAAGTGTGTGCTCAGTGCTTGGCAGCCATCTTGGAATCCCACAAGGCATTCTTTAACTGTCTACAACCTCAAGTGAAGTACACAATTGTGTGCAGAGCTCATTGTTAATGGAGCCACCTATACTGAGCCAGAAGATATAGTAAACTTACTAGCTAAAAAATTAAATTCAGCTTTACCTCTCTCTCCTCCTCAATCCTCTTCAGGAAATACCATCAAATATAACCCCCCGCCCACTATCACTAAGGAACAGGTCCATAATGCTCTCTCTAAAGCCAAGAACACTGTATCAATAGGCCCAGAGAATATCCCAGGATGCCTTCTAAATAGCATGAAATGTCACCTATCAGGTTCTCTGGAATTGCTATTCAGCTATAGCCTCCAAGCAGGCTTTGTGCTTCATCAATGGAGAACACCAACAGTCAGCCCTCAGCATAAAGTTGGACTATCTACATATGCTGGAAATTACAGACCCATAAGTCTCACTCATCTCATTTGCCAAGCCATGGAAAGAATTATCATGGAAATGATAATAATTATGTAGAAAACCTCCAGACACTAGACCCAACCCAATTTGGTTTTGTCGAAGGCAGGTCATGCATACTTAACCTGGTGGTCTTCTTTGAGAAGGCCACCAAAATAATGGATGAGGGCAAAATGGTTCATATTGTCTACCTTGACAAGGCCAAGGCATTTGACATGATACCCCACTCAGGCACTATTGATAGGTTGATAGGTTCATAGGTGTGTACTAGGCTAATGGCCCTGGAGCCTTTGCAAGCCCAGCCCATAGGATTACCCTAGCAGCGTGCCACCCAACCTTACTTCTCAGTGCCTCTGTTTAGTAGAGCTGCTGGAGTGATCCCCAGGGTGAATTTTCTATTTCCCATCCACTCATCAAGACTTCTCATGTAGAGGGCCAGTGAGGTGCTCTTTTTGACATGTATGAGAAGTCTATTCTAGACCATGGGCAGTCTCTGGGTTATGAACCTGTCCCTCCTGCATGTTCTGTTGATTGTGATAATGAGGTTGAGGTCTCTGGAGCATGTGGTGCACAGGGATTAGGATTTCTTTAGATGTAGCATGTCTAACAGAGTCAGACATGGCTTTGTAAGTCAAGCAGAGATTACCACTAAGTAGGTGATATGAGACAGAGAATAGTTGGAGGTTTTTGAGTCTGTCCATATGGACAAGTGTTTAAGGCCTAGGATCCTTTTTTGTGAGGTACTTTTGTGGCCTCTCCAGTTGTTGCAGGTGTGTAATGAGGTACATGCCAAATGGGGCATTGTACTCTATGATTGCCCTAATGAGAGAAGAGTAGAGGGACACAATGACGTCTTTCTTTCTGGATGCAAAACACTTAGTAATGAGATGTGCCTCATAGAAGGACTTCTGACCACAGTGGCAATGTGGTGATCAAAAGAGAGGTTGCTGTCAACCTGTGTTTCCAGATCTGTTTGAATGCCTTCTGTGTTCAGTGGACTACCATTGATGTGGTAATTCATGGGAACCAGGTTTTTCCCCAAAGGGGATTGGCATTGAGCTTAAGGCCATGGTTCTGACAACCAGTCGTTAGTCTCAGTGAGATCTTTCTGTAGGAGGTCAGCATCACTTGGGGAGTTAATAATAGCTCCCAACTTGCAATGGTCTGCGAACTTTGTCCACCAGAGTCCCTTCGTGTTGGTCTGGACTTCAGAGAAGTAGGTACCAAACAGGAGAGGACCCAGGACTGAACCCTGTGGGACTCCACTCGTGACTGGTCAGCAGTCTGACTTGAAGTCAGCTACTTTCACACTGTGGGCTCTATCTGTGAGCCAGTTTGCAACCCACCTAGTGATATAGGGGCTGATGCCTAGCTTCGTGAGCTTTTCTATGATTTCTGAGTGGGGAATGGTATCAAAAGTCTTGGCCAAATCAAGGTAGGCTGTATGAACCACCTTGCCTTCATCCTCAGCTCTGGTAACTGACTCAAAGAAGTTGACCAAGTTGAGCAGGCATGATCTACCCTTCACAAAACCAAACTGTGTTCGATCCAGAGATTTGGGGATTCCCTATATCCTTGTTTATTAGGTCCATTATGATGCGTTCCATAGCTTTGCATATCAGACTCGTCAAACAGTTCCCAGGGTCTGTAGTCACTCATCCTTTGTGGAGAGGTATGACTGTAGCAGTGCGCCATTTGGTAGGGACAAAGCCAGAGGTGAGGCTGTGATTGAACAGGGCACACAGGTGCGGTGCCAGTTCACTCCATAGTTCATGTAGAACACAGCCAGGGATATTGTCAGGTCCCATAGAAGCTGTATTCTTAGCCATGGACAGTGTTGTTAACCTGTGCAGTAGTAATACTGGGTGCCTGGCACTCTACTGGTATTGTGATTGGTCCTTTGGGGGGGAGGGATAAAGTTGGCACAGAATCTGTCGGCCAGTATATTGGTAATATCTGTTTGCTTGGTATAGGATGTACCATTGTGCAGTAGCTCAGCGCAAATCTGGTTATTGCCGTGGAGATTCTTTACATAACAATAGCAGGCCTTGTGGTTGTCCTTACTATCTGCTGCAATTCTGTTTTCATAGCTAGCTTTGTATGCTGGTGATGAAGGGTCTAGATGCTCTGCGATATATATATATATATATATATATATATATATATATATATATATTTTTTTTTTTTTTAATGACATACAGAAGAGTTTCGTATGTGCTATAAATGGGCATGTGTGCCTGCATATGAAGACAGACCTGTGTATGAACAGAAACAGCATGGTTATTTACAAGCAAATTGGGAGAACACCAATTTCCCTATGCATGTCTTTGGGGTGTGGGTAGAAACCAGAGCAACTGAATAAAACCTACACAGGAACAATAAGAGCATGCAGACTCCACACTAAAGGAGCCATAGCCAATAACTCGAGCGGAAAACCAAGTACTGTGTAATGACGATACTGATAAACTCAAGAGATTAGATAAAAAACATTATGGCACCCAGTGGATAGCTGTCTGGTTTACAGACTGGACCCAGGAAGTTAGAATTGGAGAGTCCAGCTTTACAAAGAGACCAGTCACAGGTGGAGTTGCTCATGAATCAGTCCTGGGACCACTCCTTTTTGGCATTTACTTCTCTAAAGGCAAGGCCAATGTCACTGGTCTCTGGCTAACTGAATTTGCAGATGATTGCAAATTAGGAACAGTCAGAGAATCTTCCAGTGATGCAAATGTTCTCCAGGAAGGGCTGACACAGCCAAATAACTGGTGTCAGAGCCATGGACTAAAACCAAATGCCAAGAAATGCATAATGGCATCCTTAAGGAAGTCATCCATCCCTGGTAAATATCAAATTGACAATGCACTCATAAGAGTTGACCCAATAGTCAGGGACAGTAATCTAGTCTTTGACCATCACATGTCTACAGTAGTGAAGAAATCATTATATGTTGTGCAATTTATAAACAAAGGTATTGCATTTCGGTCCAAGCCACGGTGGTACAGCGGTAGCATTGTTGCCTCACAGCAAGAGGTTCTCCTATTCAATTCTCGTCTGGAGTGCCTTCTGTGTGGAGTCTGCATGTCCTCCCCGTGGTCGAGTGGCCTCCGAAAGACATGCATGAATGGGTGTGCTTTCACTGAAGGTTGGGCATCAGGCTGGCAACTTGACACCATAAAAATCGACTGACAATCAATAGTAGACCGGAGTTCTGCTGTGGCGACCCCTAACCGGGAAAAGCTGAAAAGATAAACATTGCATTTAGGTCCAAGGATGTCATTCTTCTACTGTATTAATCATTCATCAGACTTGTCACTGAGTACAATGCCCTCTTTGGTATGTACCTAACCAGGCACATCCAACAACTGGAACATCCACAGAGGTTCCTCACTAAAAGAATACAGGATATAAATAACATGTCCTGTGAAGACCACCTTAAGGCCCTATCTCTGTATTCTGTCTTCTGCAGGCTGTTGAGGAGAGATCTATGCCTGGCATGCAAAGTATTGTCTGGCTCCACCTTGATGAACCCCCTGCATATCCACAAAACAAACAGCACCAGAATTACCTGTTCTAAAGACTTAAACCTTCTCAACAGGCTCCCTATTAATGTGAATCAGAGTTCCTGCCTATCCTAATTCAAGTGTAACTTGGACAATTGGATGAAGAACAGGAAATTCATGCCTGATTTGGAACCTATGTCTCTAATGGACACAGACAGCCTGTAAATATTTCTTCCCCTAGACCCCTGCTTTTATCTAGGGTACCAGAACTTGTAAGAGATTTAGGATGCATGGCTAGGCTTATAAAGGCCCTTGTAGTCATTAGCATAGTAAACCTTTATGAACCTGTGAACCTATAAATGGTTAAACACAAAGAAAAGACATAACCAAGTAGTGACCAGGGAAGAATAACTGTTAAACAATTCAAAACTCAGTAACATTCAACTGATTTTGTAAGTCATCTGTGACACTACTATTCAAAAAATTTTAATTATCATAACAAAAAGCTAACAAAGCACTTCACTTTAAACCAACATTCTTCGGATACTGTTGGGAGACTAATGCCCATGCATAGACTGGCATTAAAACTGTTACATTTGGAAGGGACAAAGCCTGAGGTGAGGCTGTGATTGAACAGGGCACACAGGTGCGGTGCCAGTTCACTCCATAGTTCATGTAGAACACAGCCAGGGATATTGTCAGGTCCCATAGAAGCTGTGTTCTTGGCCATGGACAGTGTTGTTAACCTGTGCAGTAGTAATACTGGGTGCCTGGCACTCTATTGGTATTGTGATTGGTCCTTTTGGGGGGAGGGATAAAGTTGGCACTGAATCTGTCGGCCAGTATATTGGTAATATCTGTTTGCTTGGTATAGGATGTACCATTGTGCAGTAGCTCAGCGCAAATCTGGTTATTGCCGTGGAGATTCTTTACATAACAATAGCAGGCCTTGTGGTTGTCTTTACTATCTGCTGCAATTCTGTTTTCATAGCTAGCTTTGTATGCTGGTGATGAAAGGTCTAGATGCTCTGCGATATATATATATATATATATTTTTTTTTTTTTTAATGACATACAGAAGAGTTTCGTATGTGCTATAAATGGGCATGTGTGCCTGCATATGAAGACAGACCTGTGTATGAACAGAAACAGCATGGTTATTTACAAGCAAATTGGGAGAACACCAATTTCCCTATGCATGTCTTTGGGGTGTGGGTAGAAACCAGAGCAACTGAATAAAACCTACACAGGAACAGTAAGAGCATGCAGACTCCACACTAAAGGAGCCATAGCCAATAACTCGAGCGGAAAACCAAGTACTGTGTAATGACGATACTGATAAACTCAAGAGATTAGATAAAAAACATTATGGCACCCAGTGGATAGCTGTCTGGTTTACAGACTGGACCCAGGAAGTTAGAATTGGAGAGTCCAGCTTTACAAAGAGACCAGTCACAGGTGGAGTTGCTCATGAATCAGTCCTGGGACCACTCCTTTTTGGCATTTACTTCTCTGAAGTCAAGGCCAATGTCACTGGTCTCTGGCTAACTGAATTCACAGATGATTGCAAATTAGGAACAGTCAGAGAATCTTCCAGTGATGCAAATGTTCTCCAGGAAGGGCTGACACAGCCAAATAACTGGTGTCAGAGCCATGGATTAAAACTAAATGCCAAGAAATGCATAATGGCATCCTTAAGGAAGTCATCCATCCCTGGTAAATATCAAATTGACAATGCACTCATAAGAGTTGATCCAATAGTCAGGGACAGTAATCTAGTCTTTGACCATCACATGTCTACAGTAGTGAAGAAATCATTATATGCTGTGCAATTTATAAACAAAGGTATTGCATTTAGGTCCAAGCCACGGTGGTACAGCGGTAGCGTTGTTGCCTGACAGCAAGAGGTTCTCCTATTCAATTCTCGGCTGGAGTGCCTTCTGTGTGGAGTCTGCATGTCCTCCCCGTGGTCGAATGGCCTTCGAAAGACATGCATGAATGGGTGTGCTTTCACTGAAGGTTGGGCATCAGGCTGGCAACTCGACACCATAAAAATCGACTGACAATCATTAGTAGACCGGAGTTCTGCTGTGGCGACCCCTAACCGGGAAAAGCTGAAAAGATAAACATTGCATTTAGGTCCAAGGATGTCATTCTTCTACTGTATTAATCATTCATCAGACTTGTCACTGAGTACAATGCCCTCTTTGGTATGTACCTAACCAGGCACATCCAACAACTGGAACATCCACAGAGGTTCCTCACTAAAAGAATATAGGATATAAATAACATGTCCTATGAAGACCACCTTAAGGCCCTATCTCTGTATTCTGTCTTCTGCAGGCTGTTGAGGAGAGATCTATGCCTGGCATGCAAAGTATTGTCTGGCTCCACCTTGATGAACCCCCTGCATATCCACAAAACAAACAGCACCAGAATTATCTGTTCTAAAGACTTAAACCTTCTCAACAGGCTCCCTATTAATGTGAATCAGAGTTCCTGCCTATCCTAATTCAAGTGTAACTTGGACAATTGGATGAAGAATAGGAAATTCATCCCTGATTTGGAACCTATGTCTCTAATGGACACAGGCAGCCTGTAAATATTTCTTCCCCTAGACCCCTGCTTTTATCTAGGGTACCAGAACTTGTAAGAGATTTAGAATGCATGGCTAGGCTTATAAAGGCCCTTGTAGTCATTAGCATAGTAAACCTTTATGAACCTGTGAACCTATAAATGGTTAAACACAAAGAAAAGACATAACCAAGTAGTGACCAGGGAAGAATAACTGTTAAACAATTCAAAACTCAGTAACATTCAAATGATTTTGTAAGTCATCTGTGACACTACTATTCAAAAAATTTTAATTATCATAACAAAAAGCTAACAAAGCACTTCACTATAAACCAACATTCTTCGAATACTGTTGGGAGACTAAAGCCCAAGCATAGACTGGCATTAAAACTGTTACACAAGTAGCAGGACTAGTAAGTAGGGGGCAGCAACCTAGGAAAGGGTCATGCCATAAATCTGGAAAGGAAGGAAATTTAAATGTAACATTGGAATAAGATATAGGAAATAAGAAAACAAACCCTGGAAAAATACAATGAAGGGTGATATAAGCAACATATACAAGAAATGGCACTAACAGGAAATGTAAGCAGACTACGGAGGTTGCACAGTTGCTAGAAAGGAAACGACCATCTACAGGCATATGGAGAGATATCGTGGTACTTTAAACCATATGAAGACATGAACAAGGTAAAATGCATATCTAATACCAATGTAACCTTTTGCAAAAAGTCAGGTGAAATGGTAAGGTATATTCCTAACTATCTGCAACTTTTTGACTAAAAGAATGGGAACTGCAGGTATGGGTTATCATATTGACTCATTGCCTGATACGGATGCTGTTGCCAGTCCTTTTAATGACACTGTCATTCATCTTGTATGATGTACAGACATATTAATGTGGCATGAACTCTTATAAAATATAAGGCAGTCTAAGAATGGTTGGCACACAATAGAAATCTTAGCAGTTTTGCTATGGTAGTTAAATTTTGGCTGTTGACAAACTGATGGGTTTAGATGTCCACAACTGAAAGGCAGTTTTTTTCAACATGACATTTTAGAGAATAGTAGGAAAATTATAAAACAAAAATATGATACATGTGTAAAAATGAATACATCTTTATGAATTTCAGTGGATTTATGCAGCATGAGAGAAAGGCAAAGGACTGAAATGAGCAAACTGTTAAATGAAGTAAAGCTACTATCCTCAGAAATTTGTGAGAGCAATACATGCAGAAGAATTATTGGAGGAGGAATGAGGTTTGAGAGAAGGCAGGAATTGAATGAGCAATGTAATATTCAATTGACAATGACTGCATAGAAGATCACATGTGATGTACAATGTTTGCAACTGAAAATATGTCAATATGGTTTATTGTCATTTATATAAATGTATAATTGCGTATGTAATAAGTGACAATTCAATAAAGATGTTTCTTATTTAAAAATAATGAAAACAGTGATGTCTGGATACAATAAACCCTACACTGCTCGCTAAAAACATGTGTGCATCTCAACATGACATGCACATGGTAGCGTGCTGATTTGTATGATGTGTAGAGCCACACAAACATGGTAAACATCGTGGCATGCAGCATAAGGAGCTGAATTGTATGCTGATCAGCCAATCCAGAATGGCAGAGCTATTCAACAAGCTATAAAGCAATTGTGTACACATATTTTAGACTTTTGCCTTGCATTCCAAAACCTATTGGAATACAGCCACAGAAACTACATTAGAGGGAAACAATGTTAGGGGCTGCTGCTGCTCTTCTACATATGTATGTGCAACAGGCTCAAGTCTATGCTGCTGATGATGATGATAGACCTCAGGCAAGGAGGAGAAGTGTATTTTTATCCCATTTAACTTTTCATGGTCTGGATGAGGTGGAAATAGAACAGCAGTACAGGGTGGATAGAGATACACACTGCAGGAACTCTGCAACCTCTGTTCTCCTTGCCTCAGAGCATAGGTCAAACTGAGGGCAACCAATATCTGTGGAGACCAAAGTATGTGAAGCACTTACTGTATTAACTACAGGAACACTTCAGAGACCCACAGGCGCCATGCCAGGGGAGTCACAGGCATCAGCATATAGGATCCTGGACCAATTCCTGAGTGTTATGCTACAGCATGACAGTGACTATAGATATTTCCTCTGTACCCCCGAGGACTGAGCTAGAACTATGCAGGATTTCTACCCCATAGCATACTTTCCTGAAGTCTTGGGTGCTGTAGACTGTATGCACATTGAGATAAAAGTGACTGTATGCACATTGAGATAAAAGTGCCATCTGGGGAACAGGGAAGGGTCTACATTAAAAGAAAGAGGTTCCATTCCATTAACTGCCAGGTAATGTAATGCTAAGAGAATCATGCTGAATGTGTGTGCTGGCAAACCTGGCATATCTGGCACAACTCAAAGCTCTTCCAGAGGATTTCCAGGGGTGAAATCCCACAAGTCCATTTACTGGGTGATGCAGGGTATGCATTTCAAACATGGCTGATGACACCCCATCAGAAATGCACACTCACACATGGAGGGGCATTATAATGAGGCACACGCTCAAACAAGAAACATCATAGAGCATGTGTTTGGGATGCAGAAGTCACAGTTTCAGTGCCTAGATGCAACAGGAGGTCATTGCAGTACAATCCCAATACTTGTGTCAAAACTAACACTGTCTGTGCTATCCTATACAATAGCACCCTGAAAAACAGCTGCAACAGTAACACCAAGGGCTAGAAGCAAACATTCTACCACCACTGGCATGGTCACCCCAGCCACATGCAAGTAAGGAGTCAAATGGGGAACCACCAGCTGCTCTGTGTGTAGGTTGATGTGGCCATGCAAAATATGCCCTTTCCCTGGCCAAGAGCAAACAGATAGCACACATGCTGACCACCTAAGGGGTTTACCTTTCATCATATGCACACACATACAGTAAAGTTGATGCCAGGCAACATTCACAACCTTTACTTGCCCATGTTATGGCTGTGTGCTGCTAGCATCAGACAGAGTCAGCCACTAATGACAATAGTTATAACTGCAAGACTATCAAGGTAAGTGTTGAACCTGTAATAGGAAAGTAAAAGTGGAAGAACATGAATGAATGGCACATACCTGCCTAAATGGTACTTGTAAATGTAATTAAGGAGAATGCATGTAAGTTGTCCATCAATGCCATCAATGACTGACATGACAGACATCTGTAACATATATGGAAATAGACTGCAGCCACAATTGCAGAAACAGTGTGGTAAATACAGTAAAAAAATAAACAGACAAATCAACATGTTCTTACACAAGAACCAGTCAATTTAATATGATAAAATCACCAGAGACTTAGCGCTTTCACCTTATTTATCTGTAACATATATGTCTGCTTCTTCCTGTTACATTTGTGCTTTGCCTACCTATGCACAAACAGGGTTCACAACTTAAAAGATAAACTGTAAGATTTAATTGGTTTTGCCTTCCGTTGCATAAACAGGCTTAGCTGCAAGTGACCGTCAGTACTCTGGACACCTACTGCCTAGCTTTCCCTTGTGGCATCAGGTATTAAGATAAATAAGTCATGGTCAGAACACAGGTGAGCTAGGACTTGAATCCAGAACAATACACTTTTTAGTTAGGGTGTCCCACTGTAATTTTTTCCAGTAAATGTGATTATAAAGGTAATACTGCATACCTATAACTATGTATAGCAGGTTGATGGAACAAAGGCATACTACTTTATGTATCATATGTATTCTGTGTTTAACTGGTTTATCATTACTATGATGGTTATTTAATAAAAAATGAAGTTGCACCTCTAATGCACACAATAGTTTACTGACAATAATCTACACCCCTCCCATAACCCAAGTATAACTGTAAAACAGAATGTATTGCAATGTGTATGTACCACAAACCATAACTCTATTAATAAAGTAATTATTTTTCTCTCCTTTATTTTACAGCTGCACAATATATTTCAGCAAATAGGGAGGCACATACTGAAAGACTGGAGAGACTCACAGAGGCAAAGGTATGTATGCAGCACAAAGGAACATGATTATATTAAATCATAGGATCATAGGAGATTACTAGGCTATCAACCTGGAGGTAATTTCAAATCTAGACATTTGATCCAAATGTAATACCATAGAAATGCTAGTCGATACCCAAGATTATATTTAGTAATGACTGCCCATGTATAGAAGGGTTGTGGGAACTATTCCCAGTAAGAATTTACAGTGGCCCATTCACCCGTCCAAGTTCCTCTTGAACAGTGTCATAGAGGTGTTCTGTTTCACATGAATTGGTAGCCTATTCCAAAGATGCATCAGTCGCTGCATGTCCTATTTAAATTTAAGGCCATATTTAGGTCCTTGAAATAGGTAGCTCTATTCCTGTTTGATGTATGGATATACAGCAAGTTCATTAGTTTTGGGTATAAGACTTATCTGTAAGCCAGGCATAAGTCTCCCCTAATAAGTCTATACGATACTGAGTATAGTAACAGGGTCTTTAATTGGTCTGTGTAAGACACATGCTATGCCCCTTGATCTTCTTTGTTAGAATCCTCTGAGGTATTTCCAATTGCTGCAGGTGCTATGTACGGTACATGCTGAATGGGGCATTATACTCAATTATGAGCCAGATAAGTGCTGAGCATAGATGGGCTATAACCTCCTTTGCTCTCAAGGCAATGCCTTTACTAATGAAGTGTGCTATGTAGAAAGCCTTCATTACTACAATACACACATAGTGGTCAAAGTTAAGGTCGCAGTCAATTTATTATCCCAGATCTCCTACCATTTCTTGGGTACTTAGGGTATTGTTTTTGATTTGATAGTGTGAAGGGGCATTGTTTGTGCTGAAGGGAATGATGATGCATTTCTTTGCATTCAGTTTGAGACCATGACTAAGACACCAGTTGTTGGTCTGCATAAGACCCTCCTGGAGTATACTGACATCATGTGGGGATTCAATTATTGCACCAAGTTTGCAGTTATCTGCAAACTTGGTCAGCCACAACACTTTGGTTTTGACCTGAACTACTGAGAAGTATATACCAAAGAGTAGGCACCCAGCACTGACCCCTGGTGACAGGTCTACTGGTTGATGTAGAGTTACCCATTTTGATAGTGTGTGTTCACTTTGTGAGCCAGTTGGCAACCCATCTTACAGCAAAGGTGTTTACCTTCAGTTTGCTAAGTTTATCTGTAATGCCTGAGATTGTGATTGTGTCGAAATCCTTTGCCAAGTTGAGGTATGCTGTGTGCACAGATTTGCCTCATCAATGGCTCTGGTCACAGTTTTGAAGACATCAACCAGATTTACCAGGCAGTATCTGCCCTTGACGAAGCCAAATTCGGTTGGATCCAAGGATTGGGGTTTGCCTATGTTTTTCATAGGTTCATAGGTAGGTACTAGGCTATCGGCCCTAGGCCCATACAAGCCTAGCCAAAAAATGTACCCTGGCTTTCACCACCCAAGAAAATTATTTTCCTGTGCCCCTGTCGAGCAGAGCCACAGAAGTGATCCCCGGGGTGAATTTCCCATTTACCATCCAATCATCAAGATTTTTCTTGAAGAGTGCTAATGAGGAGCTCTGTTTGACATAGATAGGTAGTCTGTTCCAGAGTATGGGAAGTCTCTGGGACAGGAATCTATCCCTCCAGCATGTTCTGTTTATTGTGGTGACAAGGTTAAGGTCCCTAGAGCGTGTAGCTCGGAGGGATTGGGATTTCTTTAAGTGGAGCATGTCCAACAGCTCTGGGTTTGACATAGCTTTGTATGTTAGGCAGAGATCGCTCCTGAGTAGGTGATATGCGATGGAGTAAAGCTGTAGTTTTTTATGACGGTCTGCATAGGGCATATGTTTGAGGCCAGTAATCCTCTTTGTGAGGTATTTCTGTGGTCTTTCCAGTTGTTGTAGATGTCTTGTGAGGTACATACCAAAAGGGGCGTTGTACTCTATAATGGGTCTAATGAGTGATGAGTAGAGGGGAACAATGACCTCTTTTTTTCTGGATGAGAATCCTTTTGTGATGAGATGAGCCACGTAGAATGATTTCCTGACCACTGTGGCGATGTGATTATCAAAGGAGAGACTACTGTCCACCTGTGTCCCAAGGTTTCTTATCACATTTTCGGCATTAAGTAGACTACCAGCTATGTGGTAGTTCATGGGTGCAGAGTTTTTATTTATAAGGTCTATAATGCTATGTTCCATGGCCTTACAGATGAGGTTGGTCAGGCTCATGGGTCTGTAATTCCTCTGGTCTGTTGCTAGGCTACCTTTATGGAGGGGAATAACTGTTGCTGTTCATTCTGCAGGAACAAAGCCTGTGATTAGGCTATGATTGAAAAGGGTACTTAATGGTGATGTTAGTTCATGTTTTAGCCTGTTTAGAAGGCAGCCAGGGATGCCATCAGGTCTCATGGATGCTGTGTGTTTTGCCTCGGACAAGGCTTTAATCACCTGCTCTTCAGATATGTAGGATGGGAGAAGTTTGGGAGAAGGTTTGTGATAAGTTTGGAGGGGATAAGGGAGAGAAATTTTCACCAAACCTATCCTATAGCAGCTTTGCTATCTCTATGGTGTCACCGTGTGTGTGCTACTGTTAGTCACTAGTTCTTCACCTACTTGGATCCTACCTTTTAGGCTACATACACAACTGTAAAAGACCTTATGGCTATCCTTGGCTGTGCTTGCTAAGTTTTTCTCAAAGAAGCCCATAGAGGATTTGAAAAGTTAACTTATTTGCCTGTTGAGGCTGAGGAGGGTGCATTTGCATTGTTGGGGCCTCGCCTTTGTTTTTTTGGACAGCAACATTTTGTGTTTATTGTAAAGTTTGCTGATAATGGATGACAGCCATAGTAGCTTGTTTTTACTTGGGTCTTTGGCTTTGATTCTTTCTGGTACAGTCGAGTCTATACACTTATGTAAGTGATTGTATAGGACTTTAGTGTAAGATTCAGAATACTTACCACTTCCAGTTGTGGGTGGGGCTTGGAATGCATTTATACCTTCACCTAGGAGGGGACACTTGGCCTTGGTGAATATTTTCAGTCTGATTTTATTTTTTGTGAGTTCTGATGTTAGTGCCAGCTCGAAGGTGACTGACTTGTGTTCAGGTTTAAGTAATGAGGGTCTGACAATTGTGGCAGTGCATTTGTTTGAAATTTTATTGAGGACCATATCTAGCATATTTGTTCCTCTTCCCAGGGTAGGAACAATTTCTTCCCTTAGCATTTAAGTTAACAAAGTCAAGGAACTTTTGCGCTAGTGAGTTAGGGGTAGTGTAGGTTTCCCAGTTGATGGTGGGATAATTGAAATCCCCATAACCAAAGTGTTTGACAATATTTGGATTGACTCCAGTTTGAACAAGTAGGCTTTTTGCTCGTCATGGCCCAAGGAGTAGAATTCATACCTGGCTATGACTTGAATGGGGGTCTTACTCATCGTAACCTGAACTTGGAGTAATACCATGGAGTTGTCCAGTCTAACTAGATGGGAGATGAATTTATCTCTAATATAGATAGAAACACCGCCTCCTTTGGTTCTCACTTGTTCATTTTGTGGTCTGAAGGTTGGAAGGCATTGTAGCCTTGCAAGGCCGGGGTACTGTCTGAGACCCTGAACCAGGTTTCTGTGACCTTGCAGACATCTACATCTTCCAGTGATAGAAGTGCTTCTATGGTGTGCAGTCTTTGGTTTAAGCTATTAGCATTTAGCAGCATGACCCCTATTTTGTTATGATTGACAAATCTCACATTGGTAAATTTGTTTTTGAGACCCTGCATAAAAAAGGCACTATGGGGAAGGCAAGAGCCTTTGTCAGCAGTCAAAAGCCTAGTGGTGCCAGGTGCAAACCATCTCTGGCAAAGTAGAGAGGTTTGTTGACCATGGCTTCCAAGGCTGATAGGAATTGGATCCCCTTTGTAAGACACCAAAACCTAAGCCAATTATTGAAATCAATCGTTTTTGTTTATACTGTGGCATCATTCTAGGTGATGGCAGTATGCTGTTCAAGGCTAGGGACATACCTGCCCGGGACATATACTCAGAGAGCTCAATCATGTCTCTCTTCATATAGTCCAGTGAGATACATCTCAGGTCATTCACTCCAACATAAACTATTACAGTCATAATGGTACTTGTTGCTGAGACACCTGAGTGCATGCATGATCTGCTGAATCCTGGCATTGGAGAAGCAACTGACCATGACTTTCTCCTTGTCCAACCTGGTGAGTGGGACATGCGTGTGTCTCACAATGGAGTCTCCAATGACAAGAAAATTTGGGTTTTGAGTGCTATGCCTTACAGGCT
The DNA here is from genome assembly GCF_019279795.1 of Protopterus annectens. Taxonomy (NCBI): domain Eukaryota; kingdom Metazoa; phylum Chordata; order Ceratodontiformes; family Protopteridae; genus Protopterus; species Protopterus annectens. The sequence continues at coordinate 808,797,208 of NC_056744.1, forward strand.
TGGTAGTTGAGATACTGGTGTTACTATGGTGTTACTATGTGTCATGGGTACTGTGGGAACTGTGTTAGTAGTAGGAGACATGTTTTGGAGGTCTCTGGTGTTCTGGTAAGTTTTTTGAGAGAACCTCAGTGTATGTTGATTTTTATGTTTGATATATACTATGTGTATGAGTAGTGGTACTTTGTGCATGAGTATTGGTGGGTGGGTTGACAACCTCTTCAGTGTTACTGCTACTATGAGAGAGCATGGATTCAATATTCATGATATAGATAAATCTCTCGTACTCTGTACTAGAGTGAGTTATTAGTAGAGGATGGTCAGTGTACATGAGGCCATGAGGCAATTGCTACACTGCCTCAAGAGACCCAAGTCAATAAGGTTGGCAGGAGAAACAAGGGTAGTCCAACTGTCCATAATGCTAGGTTGAAGACTGTTATCACAAAGGCGAGATATTCAGGATTGATCAAGGGGGAGTTCAGTGGATGGATATTTCTGCCAGTGTTTTTTTTTTTTTGCTGGTGGTTTGATAGGTTATAGCTCACTATCAGTACTTCTTTGACCAGAAAGTACTACAAAGGATGAGAGCTACTCTAATGTGCTGTATCCAAGGGAAAGATTGTTGAATTTATCTGTATGGCTATGGCACACAATTACATGGCAGTGTGCAATGTTGCATGGCACACAAACAAGCAAAAACCTGCTCAAATGCAGGGCTTAAATACCAGATTCTAAAACTTGAAAAAAAACTTGAAAAAGGTTCAAAAGGACCAATGAGGATGCTTACTTCAAGCCTTAAACCAACCACTCTTCACCAGACAGGTTCCAAAGATGGCCTGGAAAATGTGCTCAGAACAAACAGGCACTGCAAACAGACCCAGATCTAGCAAACCTGTATCTAAACTATGCTACAGCTACTAGCTACCCTAGTTTCAGCAGGAAACACTAGAGAATGTATAACACAGCAGAAAAGTAACAGTGAGACACTGAAAAACATTTTAAACAGCAGAAAATCAGCAAGGAGACTCTAAAGAATGTTTTAAACAGCTAGCAAATCAATTATTTTAACACTGCTTGGTGGGAAAACCAGAGCAGCAGAACAGATTACTTTGCAACAGTGAAAAGTACCAGCAAATGCTTCACAAACAGTGAAAATAGCAAAAAGAGCTATTGGGATTCTATAGATTATTAGCAAGAATGCATGCTGTCTTCTGTAGCTCTTAGTAACTGTATTAGGCAAGAGTAATACTGTATTCAGAGTAGGCGAGTTCAATTCCTACAAGTAACCTATACATTCACACTTAAATATAATTTCTAATTTTTAATTGCAACAATATTGGCTTTAATGCTGTGTTGTTAAGTTAATCTGTACTGTCTATAAAACATATTTGGAATATATGCACTTGTAACTTGGGGATTGGGAAAGCTGTATAGCTAATATAATAATAAAAGTATATTTACTGCAATAAATCATGAATGTTACATATAACGTTCTAATCATCTCTTTTCTTTTGTTTTTGTCTCACCCCACCATACCTCTCAACTTCTTACTGCAAGAAATCTAGACAAAGCCTGAAATAATTGAACAAAGGCCCAAAAACAGGGACAGATTTTAAATATTTTAAATATTGATTTTATACGCTTAGAAAGTTGCTTTTATAACAGAACTTGTGTTAGTATGCATATTCTGAAGATTATGAAGTCTGAAAAAATGTATGCCATTGTTTAATGATTTCAATCCTCAATGAATTTCAGAAAAAATATAAATTTTATGAGGAACAGACTAAAAATATCAGGCAAAAATTTGGGCATTCTGCAAAAATCTGGACAGTTGAGAGGTATGCACCCTATCTTTTATCTTAAGTTATGGTGTCATACATTTCTGCCAACCAAACAAATGCTTTTCAGCACAGGGAGGTAACCAAACCACTGTGGCTCAGCCTGCCAACCCTCCACCAGCCACTGCACCAACACCCATCACCTCTGGGATGTAACCTGGCAGTACTGCCTCTACATCTGCTGCACTACCTAACCCATCCACACTAGGTAGCATTGTCCAGGCTGCTAATGCAGTGGTACCCTCTGGGAGTATTGGTAGAGGTGGGGATTACATCACCCACCAGGAGCTGCCAAAGATGGTGTTTGAGGTGATAGAAACTGTCATTCATGTCCGTCTCAGCCTTATGGAGAAGTTGCTCCTTAGAATGCAAAACAGACCCCCCCATGACAAGCAATCCTGCAGAGAGCAGTAGAAGGGAACAGTGATGACAGTTCTGAGGTTCAGGACTAGATTTTCATTGTTCCCATGCTTGAAGGGCATATGCCACCAATGTCCCTTACCTATCCCCAATCACGGTGCCCCCCAACCTTTTGTGACCATCACCATTTCTGTGTCTGTCTTGTTTGTCTGCACCTGTTTCCTCACCTATCCTACCTACCTGACCCTTGCATTCCTGTGTCCCTTCACCAACATTCCTCTCACCTTGAAATCCAAAAAAAAAAAACGAAAAATGGATACCTGTCCTACAAAACAAAAAAGTTTCCCATACGTGGCTCTCCACTTTGCATATGTGTGTTCTCAACACACTTGATTTGGTCCAATTGGCTATACAACATTTTTGCATTGTTGTTACCCATATGTGTTGTGGTAATAGTCCAAATTCATCCAGTTTCTTATACATGTTCACATTAAGGAGTTGAAGAAGTGGATATCTATGATTCTTTCTTAATTCCCTCCTGCAAATTCTGTAATTGTTTTCACTTTGTTCTGCCCTCTGCTTTCCCCTCCCCATTTTACCACATTCCTGTTAACTCAAAATTTTGAATTGCACACTACACACATGTCCAGAAATGGCTCATAAAAAAGCCTTCAGTTTTTGTCCTCTGCATTTGCATGGAGTTTGGCATCATGCACCACTGTCAAACAGCATTGAATGGCTCTATATGCCCTATGGCAAAACCTGGTTCGTTTTTGCCATCAGCCTCACTAGTCCGGTTATCTCCACGCAAGGCTGCTTAAACTCACTGAATTAAAGGAACACAAAGTTAAAGCAGAGTAAATATACTGCTTTAAAACATTTACTTTGACAGTTCTTTAGACTGGTAAATGTAACAAAATTCTACTTCCTGTGTGGAGTGTTGACATAAATATCTTGTTTGAAGATTTTTTTTGTTTTTGCCAATAGCACCAAGAGTTCGGTTCAAGATGCATCTCACATCATTTCTTAGTGTAATGTTATATGTATATGTGTATGATATGTTTAATCACCCACATCTTAATACTTGCCAGACTTATGAGTTCTCATGGAGATATATTGAATACTGGCAAAAAATAAGTATTTGAGTTGAAATCAATCCTTACAACTATTACATATGTACCACCTTGTTCTGCTTGTCATAAGCATGTTTTCCCTGGCCTAACCCCTCTTTATCCTTATATAATTCACTTAATGCTAAATAGCATGGCAGCTTAATATTGAGATTAGACCAAAAACATGTCCTTGAATGCTCCATTAAACTGAACATTGTTATTTGTATGCTCATTTCTTCTTGTATTCATCCCTTAACTTCCACCCCTCTTTATGTGTGTGTATCTCTTAGGCTGATGGATTTACAGGTCATGTCATGATTTCTACATACTGAGTTGACTCTGCTGATGGATAATACACACGTTACCTTAATTAAATAGATTATCTCTGATCTTGTAGTGTGCAAGTTTTAAATAACTGCTGTATGAGTCTCTTTCTGTCATGTTAAGCTGGTGATGGATGAAATGTTCATCTACCGTGACATGAAAACTGTCCTTACTGTGAAGAAGCATGCTGTACAGATTTTTTCTGGATACCGGGCCATACACAAATAGTTAATATCTGTTGAGTCATAACAATCCTTTAAAAAGATTTAACACCCCTTGTAATTTATAGCGAGCTGTACATACAAATAACTTTTGGTTTGTAGTGAGGACCGCAAAAAAAAAAGCTAATAGTTGTACAATTGTACTGAGCTAGGCAGTACTAATAAATTTGGGGAAGACACATACTTTAGTGTAGTCATTTATAGTCACATTTGCAGTCCTAATCACATTTATTTGACACCACTTGTCCACTTGTGAAGAAAAAGAAAAAAAAGAAAACATCCTGGATTTGAATCTTAGTTCACTGATACTCTGACCAAGAACTCACTGTTCTTATACACTGTGCCATAGAGAAAACTAAACTGCAGGTGTATTTTCCACATTTAGTACTGTCCAGAATTTTGATGGCTGGATATCGATGCTGAGCCTAGTTGCACAAATCAAATTGTATCTTATACTTTTTACCTTAAGCATAGAGCCGCGTTTGCTCAGAGCTTAATGCCATGCAAATGGGGCAAGCAATGGTAAGTTTCTTATGTAATAAAACTTTGGCCACAACACGTCAAATATAATCTACACAATGAAAATCACAGTATCTGTCAGCAGCTTCTCCCATAACATATCTTGCAAACTACTTCATAAGTTCAAGTTTAATTTGTGTAATGCAAATCATGCATGTGCTAACACTTTGCCATTATCTGCGCAAATCAGTTTCTCAGTGATGTACTATGTAAAGAGGTGTTTAGCATGGCTTATTCTGGTTACTGGGCTGTTATTTTCCATTACATGGCAAGGCATTTATAAACACAAGATAAGGGCAGGAATGTGTGTGCTTGACTGAATGCATACTTTCTGAAATTCATGGGTGCACTGCAGCAATGCACTTGCAAATGATATATCAGTCTTGGGACACAGTCAAGCAGACTACAGAAATAAAGTACAATTAATGCATTGTTATATTTGTTATGGGTTTATACTGCCACTTGACATTGGTCATCCATGATCATATCACATTGATATTGTCATTAAATTCTATTAATGTGGGCATCACTTCATCTGAATATGAAGACACATACCTCCACCCTTGCAGTACTGCTGTTTCCAAATTGTGTGTGTGTGTGTGTGTGTGTGTGTGTGTGTGTGTGTGTGTGTGTGTGTGTGTGTGTGTGTGTGTGTGTGTTTGTGCATGTTTGTATGCATATCTGTGAGAGTGTTATCAAAACAAAATTCTGAAAAACAGGTACATATATGCCTAAGTTCTGCAAGATGTAGTCATGACAACTTCTTTTTAATAGGTTACCAGGATGAATTTTTATTTTTATTTTTGCAAACTGCAATCACACATTCATATCCCAAGTCTTACCTTTGCACCCAAGTCTCATAACAGTATATGATACATGTGACACTATGATGATGTTATCCTCTATAAAGAGCACTGTGATAAAGATTAAATCAGACATCAGTGATGGTGCGAATGTTAAGTATTGTGTTCTCCAGCTTGTATAACTAGTTAGGTAGGAGATCAAATCACACAAGAGTTAACTTGTGTGTGTGACTGCATGTCTAAGTGTGTGTGCTTGCATGGAGTCATAATAGCTTGACTCTAGCTCCTACGGTTCTCACTCAAGTATCATTCATAAAGTACTTTTACAACGGTAAATGACTCCACGGCAATTTCCTACAGCGCTCACAACATCATCCACCCAGAATACACTGATGATGCAATCCTTCTATAAAGTATACTCTCTAACACTTTTAATGTCAGACTTGTGGTGTGGTGGTAGACTTAAGTACTCTGTTCTCTAGCTTATGTACCTAGTTAGGTAGAGATTTAAATCTCATGACAGTCAAAGTGTGTGTATAGTCAGAAGAGCTTTACTCCAGGTCCTGCTGCCCTCTATGAAGCATCATTCATAAAATGTCTTTGTTTTATTTATGAAGATAGGTTAGTACTTATCAAAATGATTATATTACCCAAGATTTTAATTATTATATATATATATATATATATATATATATATATATATATATATATATATATAAATATATATATATATATACACACACACACACACACACACACACACACATATATCTATATATATATATATATATATATATATATATATATATATATATGGTTCTAGGACGGAAGATCGAAACAGACAAGACCGACACCAACTTCACCGGCGCGAAAACACAGACACGGAAATGATCGACACTACAAACCACAGGTAAGGGGTTTAAAATTCGCTAATCAAGCCTACCATGTTCAGGTAAGGGGTTTAGATTTAACACATACATAACACTGCCACCTTATCTGAACATGGTAGGCTTGATTAGCTTATTTAAACCCTTACCTGTGGTTTGTAGTGTCGATCATTCGTCGGTGTTTTCGTCGTGAAGTCGGTGTCGTCTTGTCTGTTTCGATCTTCGTCTAGAACCATATATATATATATATATATATATATATATATATATATATATATATATATATATATGGTCCCCTTCACATTGTCGACACTGCAAAATGCCGACATTCATATGGCTGAGACCATATGATCGATATTTGCAATGCTAACAATGCAGAACCGGCATCTCAGTACAGTGCATAATGGAAAGAGTTCCATTCCTGCACTGTAGTGCAATCTTGGAGTTGGTATATTTAAGTTATGGGGGGTGTGGGGTCGAACCCTCCTATAGTGGGAACAGGGGGGGCTTGCCCCCCTGCTAGCAATGTGCTAGAAAATTGTAGTGTTTTTATTTTTTTTGGATGTTCGAAATTCTGAAAGTCGATCATATGCTCTTAACCATATCAATGTCGATATTTCGTCGTTTTGATCATCTAATGGTAATCTATATATATATATATATATATATATATATATATATATATATATATATATATATATATATCGGATATAAAAAGTTTACACATCCCTGTTAAAATGCCAGGTTTTTGTGATATAAAAAAATGAGACCACAATAAATTATTTCAAAACTTTTCCCACCTTTAATGTGACCTATAACCACTACAATTCAATTGAAAAACAAACAAATCTGTTAGGGAGAAAAATATAAAAAATAAAAAAGTACAATAAGCTGGTTGCACAAGTGTGCACACCCTTAAACTAAAACTTTGTTGAAGCACCTTTTGATTTACTTACAGCATTCAGTCTTCTTGGCTAGGAGTCTGTCAGCTTGGTACATCATGACTTGGCAATATTTGCCCACTCTTCCTTGCAAAAGTGCTCCAAATCTGTCATATTGCGAGGGCACCTCTTGTGCACAGCCCTCTTTAGGTCACCCTACAAATTTTCTATTGAATTTAGGTCTGGGCTGTGGTTGTACCATTCCAAAACTTTAATTTTCTTCTGGAGAAGCCATTCTTTTGTTGATTTGAATGTATGCTTGGGGTCATTGTCGTGTTGAAAGGCGAAATTCCTCTTCATCTTCAGCTTTCTAGCAGACACCAGAAGGTTTTGGGCCAGAAGTGACTGGTATTTGAAACTGTTCATAATTCTGCCAACCTTGACTAAAGCCCCAGTTCCAGCTAAAAAAAAACAACCCCAAAGCTTGATACTGCCACCACCATGCTTCACTGTGGGGATGGTGTTCTTTTGATGATTCAAAGTGATGTTTTTGCACCAAATGTACCTTTTGGAATTGTGGCCAAATAGTTCAGCCTTGGTCTCATCAGACCATAACACATTTTCCCACATGTTTTTTGCGAGACTTGATGTATTGTTTTGAAAATTTTAGCCAGGTCTGGATGTTTTTCTGTGTAAGAAAAGGCTTCCATCTTGCAACCCTACCTCATAGCCCAGACATATGGAGAATACGTGAAATTGTTGTCACACATAGTACACAACCAGTACTTGCTAGAAATTCCTGCAGCTCTTTCAGTGTTGCTATAGGTCTTTTGGAAACCTCCCTGACCAGTTTTCATCTTGCCTTTTCATAAATTTTGGAGGGACGTTCAGTTCTTTGCAACGTCCCTTTTGTCCCATATTTTCTCCACATTTTGATGACTGTCTTCACTGTGTTCCATGGTATATCCAATGCTGTAGAAAATTTTTTGTACCCTTCTCCTGACTTTTACATTTTAACAATGAGATTCCTTTGATGCTTTGTAAGCTCTCTGCGAACCATGGCTTCTGCTGTAGCAGGCAACTGAGTAAATGTCATGAAAGTCCTACTAGGACAGTTGAACTTTATTTGGGGTTAATCAGTCTCTTTAATTGATGGCAGGTGAGTACCCAAGAAGACTGAATGCTGTAATTAAATCAAAAGGTGCTTCAACAAAGTATTAGTTTAAGGGTGTGCACACTTATGCAAGCAGCTTATTGTAAGTTTTTTATTTTTTATATTTTTCTATCTAAAAGATTTGTTTGTTTTTCAATTGAATTTTACAGGTTATAGGTCACATTAAAGGTGGGAAAAGTTTTGAAATGATTTATTGTTGTCTCATTTTTTTATGTCGCAAAAACCTGATATTTTAACAGGGGTGTGTAAACTTTTTATATCCACTGTTTATATATATATATATATATATATATATATATATATATATATATATATATATATATAGATAGATAGATATATAATTCACCTGCTTTAATACCTGAAAAAAAAAATAAAGAAAATGGAAAAAATGTTAACTTCATTTTTATGGTGTCCTAAAAAGCAGAGAATTTCTTAAAGAAATCATATAAGATTACGGGAGTATGGTGGTATTAGCTTCCCAGATGTAAACTCTTTTTCTATTGTGGCACGTTTTAACTCTGGATACACTCAACCTACATTAGTGAATGGAAAACCATCCAAGAGCAGATTATACTAAATTCTGGTAAGTTTATTAAAGATGATAAATCAGAAATATGCAATAATCCTTTCAGCTGGCTAACAAAATTTACCTTAGAAGAAATTAATTTCAATCTTTAGAATCCACATATATGAAATCAATTATTAAAAAAGTTAAGAAATATGTTTTTAAACTCCATTAACATCAAAATGGAAATGTCTGTGCTTTCCCGTTGCACACACCTGTAGATTTAAGGAAACTCAAAACAATGTTAAAATGAATTTATTAAAATGGAATGGATGTAAAAGCTGACTGGATGTATATTTTTATGGATTGTGAAAAATTAAATGTATATTAGGATGAGATAAGTATGCTTTTAAGGGGTTGTGGTCTGATAATTGTTCTTTTACTAAATCAGTAATACTAAAGAATGTTCCACTTCCTGTATCTATAAAAGCAAAAGAACAAAATGTTTTGGACTCTCTTGGCAGTTGCTAGAAAGTTATTAGAAAAAACTGGAAATCAAACTCAGTTCCTACATTCAAAGAATGTTTAAATTTAAAAGCAATACTATCTAAAATTGAAAAAGAAGTGATCAGAATAAGATCTATAAACCATACTAAGACTTTTAGTGGTTGGGATAACCTTGAAAGGTTGCTATACAAAGAGTATTAATGTGTTAATTGTATAACATTACCTTGATGATTCAATGTATTCCAATTGTTGTATAATAATATGTGATGTTAAATTTCTTCCTGTGTGTGTGTGTGTGTATATTGCTCTGAGAGTGTTATTGGAGAAATACAGAGAAGGTCAGAAGGAGTTGCATTGTGTCTTTGTAGACTTGGAGAAAGCATATGACAGGGTGCCTAGAGAAGAGTTGTGGTATTGTATGAAGAAGTCAGGAGGGGCAGAGAAGTATGTAAGAGTGGTACAGGATATGTACGAGGGTAGTGTGACAGTGGTGAGGACTGCAGTGGGAGTGACAAATCCGTTTAAGGTGGAGGTGGGATTACATCAAGGATAAGCTCTGACTCTTTCTTATTTGCAGTGGTGATGGACAGGTTGACAGATGAGATCAGACAGGAGGCCCCGTGGACTATAATGTTTGCAGATGACATTGTGATCTGTAGTGAGAGTAGGAATCAGGTTGAGGAGACTCTGGAGAGGTGGAGATATGCTCTAGAGAGCAGAGGAATGAAGGTCAGCAGGGCTAAGACAGAATATATGTGTGTAAATGAGAGGGAGGGTAGAGGAATGGTGAGGATGCAGGGAGTAGAGTTGGTAAAGGTGGATGAGTTTAAGTACTTGGTATCAACAGTTCCGAGTAATGGGGAATGTGGAAGAGAGGTGAAGAAGAGAGTACAGGCAGGGTGGAAATGGGTGGAGAAGAGTGTCAGGAGTGATTTGTGACAGATGGGTACCAGTAAGAGTGAAAGGGAAGGTCTACAAGAGAGTAGTGAGACCAGCTATGTTATAGGGGTTGGAGACAGTGGCATTAACAAAAAAGCAAGAGTCAGAGCTGGATGTGGCAGAGTTAAAGATGTTAAGATTTGCACTCGGTGTGACTAGGATGGATAGGATTAGGAATCAGTATATTACAGGGTCAGCTCATGTTGGACAGTTTGGAAACAAAGCTAGAGAGACGAGATTGCGTTGGTTTGGACATGTGCCGAGGAGGGATGATGGTTATATTGGGAAAAAGATGCTAAGGATGGAGCTGCCAGGTAAGAGGAAAAGAGGAAGGCCTAAGATAAGTTTTATGGACTTGGTGAGAGAGGACATGCAGGCGGTTGGTGTGACAGAGCAAGATGCACAGGATAGGAAGAAATGGAAAGAGATGATCTGCTGTGGCGACCCCTAATGGGAAAAGCCGAAAGATGATGATATATATATATATATATATATATATATATATATATATATATATATATATATATATATATATATTAAATATGTTAAATTAATAAAAACAATTCTTAAAAATTCTGTTACACTAGTGTATGACTCCACTGTAATTTCATGCAGCCCTCCCCATATCATCTTCTCAGCATACACTGATGATGTAATCCTCTGTAAAGTACATTCTGACACTGTTAATGTTAGACTTGAGTTGTGGTGCTAGTGTTAAGTATTCTGTTCTCTAGCTTCTGTAAGTAGTAAGGTACAGGATCACATCTTATGACAGTTATGTGAGTGTGCATATTCAGAACAGCTTGACTCCAGGGCCCTGCTACCCTCTCTCTAGAATCACTCAGAAAATACTTTTCAGCTGGTACTTGAGCCCACAACAATTTCATACAGCCCTCCCCATATCATCTTCTCACCATACACTGATGATGTCATTCCCTATAACGTGCAGTCTGATTGTGTTAAAGTCAGACTTCTGTTGTGGTACTAGCATTAAGTTCTGTGTTTTTCAGCTAGTTTAACTTGTTAAGTAGTGTTTCTAATCTCACACCAGTTAACTTGAATATGTGTGAGTGACCATTCAAATATTGGTCTGGAGACAATTTTACATTGCTATGTAAGTCCACATCTATAATCCGCTAACATCGTCTTCTCAGCATACACTGATGATGTCATCCCCTATAAAGTGCGGTCTGATACTATTAAGCCAGGCTTGTCTTGAGGTGTTAACATTAAGTACTGTGTTATCTAGATTGTATAACTAGCTGGGTAGGGGTTATAATCTTACAGCAATCAACTTAAATATGTGTGGGTGTGGGTATTCGACTATAAGCCTGGAGACAGGTTTTATATTGGGATGTTACTCCATATCTATATCACACACACTCCTCCAAAAATATCATCTTCTCAGCAAACAATGTTATTCTCTTTAAAGTGCACTCTGACAGTGTTAAAGTCACACATCTATGGTGGTGTTTAGTCTTACATTGTATGAGATCCAGCTTGTATATCTACACAGGTGTTGTGTTTGAATCTGACCTCAATGGTTGGCAATTTATTATAGTTATTGTATGATGTTTTTAATCTCTTTTCTTTTCACTCCCACTCAGGAGAACATATTACATAGCCACATGAATCCAACATCCCCTGCTCCCTCACTACAGATAACATCCTTACTGTGGAGCACTGATGATGTCATCATCTCAAAGATGCATACACATATTGTGAAGCAGAGTCCCTACATTATCCTCTGCAAGCAATCTTCAGACCACTTGATGTGTGATTGCTAATTCTGTCATGGGTTGGTGCACATGTCACATATGGACAGAGGCAGTCTGTAATAAAATAAAACACATACAGACACACACACACACACACACACACACACACACACACACACACACACACACACATGCACCTAATATCTTCCATGACATAGATACATCAATTGTTGTTGAATGGTATAAAATGGTTACAATTTTATGTAATCTTGAATAATAGCCTAGTAATGCTTTGTGACCCTTTGAAGAGTGCACATATCAATGTTATTGTCATCCACATGTGCTATATTGAGGTGTGCATGTACTGTAGCTGTACAACAGTATATTCTAATCTGTGACTTGAGGTACTGTATTGATGGCTACTGCTGCCATATGGTTACATGTTCCTTCCATAACAGCTGTAGTACTATGCCTACTGAGGACTGTTGACATAGGTCGATGATACGTACATTTTTGCACAACTAAGGCATGTGTTCTTGTAGTGGAGTATATTAACATTCTTCACAGTTCTCATTCAACCATCACAGTGACAGCTGCTGTATGGCACAGGTGTGCATGTGTATACCTAACATCTGGAAATGTTATCTGACATATAGCAATATTACAGATTGCTAAGGGGTGACCTGTGCCTGGCTTACAGGGCAGTCTCTGACCCAGCCCTCATGGAAATGCTACACATTCATAAATCAAACTGCATGAGGGTCACTCGCTCCAGAGACCTTAAGCTATCCTCTGACATGAACAGGTCATGCTGGAGAGATAGATATATCTTCAAGAGACTGCCACTTGTCTGGAACAAGCTTCCAGTTCTCATGAAACAGAGCCTTTCCCCAACCATCTTCAAACGCAACCCAGATCAATGCATGGGTCACCACAGATTCACTCCTGAGGTGGCCCACATGTCCCTCTTGGACAGAAAAAGTCATTATTAACTACTATAGACCCTTACCTTTGTGAACTTTACTTACCTAACCACTGACAACTGGGGCAATGTGAGATAAATATGGCAAGGCTTGTAACCTTTTATGAACCTATGAATCTATTAAGTCATACTGATTACATGGGCACATATACCTAGGTTCATCTACATGTTGTAATGCTGTTATATGAAAAAACATATTACATGCTCAGAACAACTTGCAATTTTGGAAAAATCATTGGATGCACAACTGTTTTGCTATTCAGAAAGATTAATCAGGTATTCCACAAAAGCAGCATTGTGGGACTGTGAACATTTGTGTCATTAACTGTTCTGCATGAACTGCATCCACCTCAGTTGTAATGTGTCCATATGTGGTGTCAGGGCCCTCACCCACACATTTCCACAGATAAAATATAGAAATATGATGTAGAACTGATGTAATGACATGGAATAGGTTGAGTTGTACAACTGTGTTAATAGTTCCACTGTGCTGCATGTGATTCATACCCAACATTGTATTTGGCGGAGATGTCACAAAGCATTTTGTAGCTACATCTGAAAGCTTAAGGAGAATACCCAGCTATGCACAGAGCTGATGGTAGATGGCACCGCTGACACTCAGACAGAGAAAACCTGCTAGCTGATAGATTTGGATCAAACTTCAACCCTCTGTCCCCACTGGTCGGCACCCAAAGTATACCTGTCACCATTCCTCTGCCTATTATCTCAAGAGAGCAGGTCATCTCTAACCTCTCTAAGGATAAAACAAGGCATCAATGGGCCCTGACAACATCCCAGCTTGCCTTTGAAATATCATTATAGATGACCTAGTAGACCCACTTGGATCCTTATTTCATCACAGTCTCCAGACAAGCTATGTTCTGGCTGAATGATGGACAGAAACAGTCATCCCACTGCACAAGGGGAATATCAACATACATAGGGAATTACAGACACATAAGCCTGAATATCCTCATCAGTCAGGCCATGGAAATATTCATCATGGACCTTATCAACAAGGCCATAGGTAATCTCCCGTGTCTGGAACCAACTCAGTGGAGATTTCTTAAGCTTTGATCATGACTGTTAAATGTAGTTGACTTCTTTGAGAAGGTCATCAAGGTCATGGATGAGGGAATTACCATGCATCCTGCTAACCTGACCTAGTCAAGACATTTGACATAACTTCCTGCTCAGGTACTATAGACAAACCTTATCAACTGTGCATAAACTTCTACATCACCAGGTGGGTAGCCAAAAGGTTCACCAAGAGGGCTCTTGCTGTCAAAGTGGGTGAATTCACTTGTCGCAAGAGGACAATCACCAGGAGCATACCACAGTGCTCTGTACTAGGTGTTTCCTGCTCAATATTTATTTCTCAGAAGTCAATGCAAACATAGTATCTGTCTGACTAAGTTTGAGGATGACTGGAAATTGGGAGCAATCACAGAATACACGAATGATACAGATATATTGCAAAAAGGATTAATGCACACAAATGATTGTTGCCTTGGAGATAAACTAAATGCAAACAAAATTAAAAATAATTCCCTTTTGTAAAGCAAATACCCCCCATATAATTACAATATAGACAGCATCCCCTTCAGAGTAGACCCAGTGGTCCATGATCTGGGCACTCTGGTTGATACTAATCTCAACTTCAACCACCCTGTGTCCACTGTGGTGAGAAAGTCCTCTATATGCCACAACTCATAAGTAAGGGCATGGCATCCAGATCAAAGGACATTATAATTCCATTGTTCTAGACCCTCATTACACAAATAATTGAGTACAATGCACCCTTTTGTCATGTACGTCACAAGATATCTGCAACAGCTGGAGCAAACTCAGAGTTTTCTCACCTGGAAGATGCAGGTCATAAAAAACATGTCCTATAAGGAAGGATTGAAAGCCGTATCACTGCATTCTATCTCCTATAAACCACTAAGGGGCAATCTGTGTCTGTCCTACAGGCAGTGTCCAATATTATGGCCCTGATGGAAAGGTTACCCATTCATAAATCAAACTGCATGAGGGTCACTCATTCAAGGATCTTAACCTAGACTCTGACATGAAGAAATCATGTTGTAGAGGTAGATACATCTCTAAGAGACTACATCTTCTCTGGAATAATCTTCCCATTCACGTAAAGCAAAAACCTTCCCTGACTCAATTCAAGTGTGGCCTAGACTAATGGATGTGTAATCATAAATTTATTCCTGGCATGGTATCCATGACTCTCATGGACAGACACAGTTGGTATTACATACCATAGAATAGGCTCATACCTCTGTGTACTTTGTTCACCCTGCAATTGAAAATTGTTACACTCAGGTTGAATCTAGGTAGGCTGATATAGGGTGTTGGGACATTAGCCTAGTATTCTCCTATGAACATATGAAGTGCAGTCGAAGCCTATGTACAGCTATAGTGTGGCTGTACTGCATCACAGATATACCATTACATCACATCAGTGTTTCCACTTGATAGTTTGCATGAAGACAAAGGATGTATGTCAGGATTTAACGGCAGTATAACATTTTCACTGGCAATGTCAGGTTGATAGTGATTGTGTTACATATGTCTTTTCTTTTGACATGTGCTTATAGACAGTGCTCCATGCATGGCTTGGTATGTGTACAATATTACAGTGACAGTTTCCTCAATCATTAACACTTGCCTTTGCACTGCTGTAATTTCTGTGCACATGGGTATAGCTGATGCATTTCCATCAGTCTCACATACTGCTGTACCATTCATTGTAATGGATCACTTCTTAATTCACACATCAATTGCAGATGATTCAGACAATATCCATTGGTATTACATTTGTCAGATGCATGCAATACCCAGATGTGTGTAGGGAATCCCCTCATAATAGTGTGGTGTTTGCATGTGTTGTTATCCATATGGCCAATACCTATGTCAACCAGGGATGCTTTAGTCAAATGTATCATATTTGGCACACTGAGTTCCCTCACATCTGGTAGGCCGTACGGAACTATTCTTTGGGATGTATACCCATTAGGATTTGATAGTGCAGACTTCCATTCATGCCTGTGTGATGAATTTTTCATGTTGCACCCAGTAAATACACAGCTCATTGACAACAGTGATGGCATGGATTTGATTCTTGCAGGTGGTGCTTGTAGCTTATGTGTCATGAAAACCTCTCAAATGGTTATTATTGGCCCTGATTTTAACTCCAATTTTAACACTGTCCCTCTTAAACCACCCAAAAAGTCATTTTTGGGGAAAGGGTGGTGAATTTCACTTATAAGATACTGACAATCATTACAGTTGTACACATCTGTTCCTAAAGAACATGTGTAATAAGTTGCATTCACATATTCTGCCAGTGCCACACATTAATAGCTATAACATTGTAGAAGTATCAATAATTGTGCCTGTTTCTGTCTAAATTTGTCCAGGAGTATGTTGCTATGTGCCTCTGATTGGTAGATAGCTATGGTGACCTGTCAGTCATATTCAAGCAAGTCATTTTTCAGATATTCAGAGTATGCACATATCCCTAATTTATATAACATCCTCGCAAAATGTCCTTTCTAGTGAGGATGTCAGTGATGTTTATATCACTAAAATTCACCTCCATTGACATGTAAACTTGTGTGACCATCTCTCACACTCAAACACACACACACACATATATATTTATATATATATATATATATATATATATATATATATATATATATATATATATATATCTACTTACTATAATGTGTGTTTACATCATAATATACTTGTTCAGGAGGTGTAAACGTAAGTACATACTGTGCTTTATATATATGTGCTTAATGTTATGCTACTGACTTGTACTGTAAGTGTACATAAATGTGCATAACCTATTTTGGGGACATTGACATGGCCTCTTACTCTTTATTCATTCCTGTCTTACATGTCTGTGCCTGTTTTCATGAGCACACTTACCCTGCCCAAATGTGCATTTCCTTGTATTTGCCTTCCCTGTTTAACCCACCCCCTTCATTATTTTATTATTGAAATTATTTTTTATTGTACATTGCACTGAGTACACTTTTCTTTTTTTTTACTTTCCTCAAATCTTTTGGGTTTTTAATACCATGATAGGAATGGACCCCATTCTTAAGTCAAACTATGATTAAAGTTCATGAAATGAATATCATTTCACTCTTTGATGTCAGCCAAAAGTACTCTTTGCAGCACCCGCAATGTGCCCAGTAATGACGCCTTCTGTAATTCATATGGACTTACATGTATTAGTAGCATATCGAAATATGATTGTAGACTCTTTTTTATAAGACCTGTTGCTCCTACTGCTATTGGAACTATCTGGGTATCTTTCTTCCACATTGCTCTCGTTTCTGCTTGCAAATCTCAGTATTTTATGACTTTGTGTCTCTCTGTGCACAGGACACTGTAGTCATTGGGTGTGACAGTTTCAATGATCAATGTTACTTTTTTCTTCTTTTCTTGGACCACTACATTTGGTTTTCTAGCCTATATCTTTTGAACAGTTGATAATGGATGATCCCATGTGATGTAGACCTCATCATTTTCTATGATGCTTTGTGACTCATGTTTCTGGTCTTGTTCAGCTACTTCAGTACCCTAATGTTTGCACAATCCCCAGTGCAGCAGTCTCGCCACACTATTATGCCTTTCAGTATACAGTCTTTCTGCCATTAGTATGTCCCAACCAGCGATGAGTGGTTTCATAGCAGGGAATGGAAAGTGCATTTCTGGAAGGTAGTGAGGGTCTAACTAGGATGACAAAACAAGTGCTGCAGGGTACATTGCTAGGGCCAGGTTTATGTAATCTTTCTTCAAGACACTCCATAGATAGCCAGTTTTGCAAAACCTACATTTGTCTGTTTCTACCACATGTTCAATGGACTTTGTAAACCAATGTGTACGTAGCCCACTATCTTGGGCCACCAATCTTAACCTTTCATCTCTTGGTTTAAATTCACTTTCTTTAACCGTTCTTGCTTTTGTTCCTGATCAACATGAGGTTCTTCCAGAAGTTTTTTATACTTGCAACTATATTTGTGCTTTTTCCACATTTCTTGTCTGCTCATCTGATCCTTCATCTTATATTCTTTCTTTTGTTTTTTTGGCGCATTCAGTTGCTGCCTGTTTTTTATCTACTTCTGGTTTGATTTCCATTCCTGCTTGAGGCTGATATGCTTCTGCTAGATTAAGCAGATAAGCCATCTTAGATTTACTCTCCTCATGTTTCAAGACTTTCATTATGTTTGGGTCTTGTAAGATCAGCAGATATGTGTGGAGTCCCATGATTTCAGATCTATACATGTATTCACTTTCAAGGAGGCCCACCCCTCCTTCAGAAAGGGGAATATATAATCTTGGTATGCACTGATTTTTATAAATCATTTGGTGAGCATGAAGCATCCTTCTTGTTTTCCTATATAATCTATCCAACATGTTTTGGGACCAGTCTTTACTATGTTATTACTGATGGTATTGAAGTATTTTTGCCCCTGGTAGTCATTGTGGCTATCTATGCAATTTTGCTGAATACGTTTGCTTGTAAGCAAACTTGAATGCATCCTCTTTCTGTGCTTGTGCTGCTCTGCAAGAATTCCTGGCCAGAGAGACTACTGCTGGCCATGAAACCGTGCTTATATTCATGTAAGTGCTATGAGCAGCATGAATATGAGATTAGCACTGCTGCTCATTATGCTAACTTGTAAACTCTGTGTAGGTTTCATGCAAAACCTACTTGTTATTTATTGAATCCCTGGTTAAAAGCTTACTTAGAGATGTTAACCCACACCCTTACTTAAAATAACTCTACAATTGCACAAGTTCAATGACCACAATACTAGAAAGTGGTCCCTCTCTCATCTGCAATATTCCACTTCTTAACACAGAAGATTCAAACTGCAACCTCAGTTCAAGAAAGAGATAAAATAATAAAACCTTTACCTCTCTGAAACTGAACATTGAAATTAACAGGTGAAATGCTAGAACAGGTTCATCAAATGCAATTTCACCAGGAACATCTTTGGGAACAGAAATACTTAAAAAGAAACTATTTATCTACTCTAACATAATGGAATTTCATTTAGCTGTCCACATCAAAGAAACATGATCCCATTTCCACATATATACAGTAAAGATATTGCAGGTTACAAAGCACATTGCTATCAGAAATGATAAGTTTAGATTAACTTTGCTGTAAACTTCAAAGAATATGGCTGCCAGCTGTGAAAACATGGTCAATAACTGCAGTGGGTTAATCACGTAAATAAAAATAAATAAATAATACAAAAATGTTTTTTTGGGAGAAACAGTCCCATTCCACTCAATACCTTTTCTACACCCGCCTATTATTATATTTAACTTTAAGGTCACTGAGTCTCAGGAGAAAGGAGACATTCTCTCCTTGATCACCCAGAGCTTGGGTGAAAATTAAGTTCAACACGACCAGTCAATTAAATTCAAGTCAACTGAACAAATGGCTGCCCAAAGACTATAATAATAACAGCTTTTAGGATTCCATAATGTTGCAGTAAATCTCGCACTGAGTAATGTAAAGGTGTGCAATTGATATATTGCAATCCCTTTTGTCAAAAATTATAAAACCAGACCTAGCATAAAATAAGATTATTCTTTATATCTTTCCTACAAGTCATCTCATGAAAACACGTTAAGTTGTACTCCTTATGAAATGTCCTCATTGTTGCTATTTCCTGAATTGCCTTGAAAGATTTTGTATTGTTATGTATGTGGCATGGTACTGCAATATGTGTTAGACCACTATCCATTGTTTTGGGAATTTCTACTTTTCTCAATGTTATAGAACCATGCAGTGAAAATGCATAAGTGCGTGGGGGGTGGGGTACTGAACAGGTTGTTGTCCTTACTGTTCTCACTGTAAAAATATCCATGTCCATGCTCATTTGCCTTATACACATTCCCTATCCTCCCTCCCCATATCACCTTCCAAATTATTCCTTTTGCATCTCCACTTTTTTAACTTTATTCCCATGTTCTTCTGACAGCCTTATATGCAATATATTTACCCCTTTCCTTCCACCCCTGACATCATTTGCATTTTCACTCGTTGTTCCTAAGTCATCACGTTTTGAATAATCAAAATCATCAGCTTTGTTTCTTGCATTAAAATGGAATCTCCCACATCGCCTTCCATCATATTAAATACTATTTTTCTGTTCATACGGTTAAAACATTCTGCCCACATTTATTTACTTATCCTTTGTTAACCAGATTAGAGGTTCATAGGTAAGTGCATGGCTATCTGCCATTGTAAACATTTTTAATCCCAGATCCCATTTGAGAATCAAAGCCTGTACTTTTTTATTTGTAAGGTAATCACCTTGACCATTATGCCACTTGACTAGTATATGCAGCATTATGGGACTCTGTACTTAATCAGTTGTAATCAGGTGATTACTACATTCTGTAGTGTACCATCAATCCAAAACACCTTTCAGTCCTCGGCATGTATATACATATATGTAGACAATATTGTACCCGACATCAGATCAGACATCACAGTGACCCATGGTAGTTATTGGTAGACTATCATATGTGAAGGAAAGCTGCCTTAAACATACTCAGTAATATTAAACTACCTGTGCTCACAATAGTGCATACTCAAGTAGAACAGTTTTACTAGACCCTTGATAACAAGAGCAGAATTTTTGCATAATGGCAATGATTCATAAATTCATTTTTAAAATCAAATATTCATGCCCAGTATTACTGCCAATTGCCTTTCATTCTTCTCATTAATTTTCCTTTGACAGTTTTAAACTCCTCTCTAGAGCCAATTTCATCTTCCTGTATGTGGATTATTTAGTATCAGAAGTAAATGACTGTGACACAATTTTGAAATCATTGAGTTAACTACTTAGCAACCTGCAAGGGATGAGTTATCACTAATCTCAGTTAAGTCCCCGTAATATTCCAAGTCTTTTATATCAGTGTTAAGAATTTATCCTGCTGAGTGAACACCATGTTCAAGGGTAATATGGGCCATTCAAAAATTACTACTCAGTCCAAAGTTTGAAATAGTTCTACAATAATTTTTGGTACTGATTGGTTTTATCAGACATTTCAGAGAAACTTTAGCACTATAGATGATGTTACTGTATTCTGTGGTTATAAATAGATAAACTACAGATTGACAGATTACAGAGGGAGATGTATTAAGCATGCTGAGCTTTCAGAAGGCTTAGAACATCTCAGAAGCAGATAATTTAGACAGCTGACAACTAAAATGCATAGATATAAATTGATATCATGTGTCATTTATAGAGAAATAGCATAATGGAATGCAGACATTCTGAATGACTAAACACCAGTTCTCATCACCCTGATTTATAAGGGAAATGAGTGATAGGAGCTGACTAGCTGCAGACCTGCTTTTGTGGACCTGCTTTTAAAAAGTGTTAAATGGACCTGTATCATACTTAATAAAATAAAACAAGCTTAGTGGCAGTTTACCTTATATCCAAGAACACAAATTCAGTAAAGAAACCTGGGCAGTACATGAAAATGGTCATTTGTGATCAGGGTACCACCATGGAAATGAAATGTATGATAAAATAAAATATAAAACAATAGAAATACTAACAATATCCAGTAGTCTTTCACTTTTGGGAGAAAACATATATGCCAGATAGTAAACTGAAACACCTATAGGAAAATGATGAATCTATGAGCTTTTTACAAGATGAAGTATGTTGACTAAATTAACAATGCAAGACTTGTATGCATGCAGCTGGCATAGCTGCAGGAGTGGTTTCATAGCAGGGAATGGCACATGCATTTCTGGAAGGTAGTGAGGGTCTAACTAGATGACAGAAGGAGTGCTGCAGGGTACATTACTAGGGCCAGGTTTATGTAATCTGTAAATCCTGACTGTACAAATTGATAGTAACATTTGTCAAAGTATGAGCAATTATTTTTCAGATGTTTATGATTTTTAATGGGCTTTAGTTCTTACATAAAACATAAATAGTAGTATAAAACAAACTCATGCATTTAACATCATTTTGTTTATAGTTCACATATATCTATTTCTACAGTTCCTTTTCTCTTTTCTGCTGTTTATTTAAAAAATGTTCCCATTCACACAGTTATGGATATTCATGCCCCATTCAGTTTTGAGGTACACATAAGGAATCACAATTCAAAACTATTTATCCCATAGTTCTCTGCATTCCATTGAAACATTAGTTTTGACTTTTTGCCTGTTTATTTATTCCAAGATATTTTATACCTCATATGTTCAAGTCTGTCATTTACTGATTTCAGCTAGATAATAAAATTGATGTTGTTCACAATTCTTTATATTTTTTTACACTATCATCCACTCCAATGACTGACTCATTTCTCTTAGTCACATTACACGTCATTCTTACTTTACCTCTTCTTTCAGCAGAATTCTCTTCAATCTTTTTGTTCAGTTTACATGATTTATCCTTTCTGTTTCCTTTATTGTTTTCTTCCATAATGCTCCTTGATACTACTGCAACCACATAAACCTCCTTTCCCTTCATATAGTTTCCTTTTGAATTTGTGTAATGACATTCCTATACTTTTTCCCTATGTACATTGCTCTCATGTTTTTTTTGCCTTTCATTTTCCATATTTAAACTATACGTTTTTTAGCCATCCAGTTGGGACTGTCAATATTTGCCTCTTATCCTCCATACACTTTCTACACTTCCAACTACCCTTCCAAACACTAAACAAACTACATTTCAGGGTTCATTCCCTGATTTTCTAGTAAGTATCTACAGTTTTTTTTTCTTACCATCCCAACTATATCTGTTTGACCCACCCACATTCCCAGATTATATGAAACATTCTTTTCTCCATCTGTATTTGTTTGACTCACCCACATTCCCAAATTATATGAAGCAATCTTTCCTCCATATCAATGCACCTTCACTGATTGCACTCCTTCATTTCACTCATTTTAAAATAAAACTAGCAGAGAAATAGTTCTGCCTTTTTCTAGCCTACCGATCCCATATCACGTACTACCCTTCCCCATCTCTGTACTATCACTTTCTACTCCCCATCCTCTGAGATGCATGACCTTTGAGTCTCCTTCTTTCTTCAAGATACTGCATTATCCTTTTCATCACTTTAAACTATTTTTTATATATCACTTCATCATCTGTGCAATATATTTACCCCTTTCCTCCCGCCCCCTGACATCATTTGCATTTTCACTGGATATTCCCAAGTCATCACTTTTTGAATAATCAAAATCTTCAGCTTTGTTTCTTGCATTAAAATGGAATCTCCCACATCGCCTTCCATCATATTAAATACTATTTTTCTGTTTATAGGGTAACACATTCTGCCCATGTTTATTTATCCTTTCTTAATCAAATTAGAGGTTCATAGGCAAGTACAAGACTAGTTGCATGGCCTAGCTAATTTTCCAATTTGAGAATCAAGCCCTGTATCTTGTGTTTGTAAGGTAATCACCTTGACCATTATGCCAACTCCCAACCTCTTTTTGCAAGTATGTGCTGTAGGATCCTTTACATTCACATGAGCTTCCACAAACTCAAGTAGATGGGACCTCCGTTTGACATCTCATCTGAAGGATGACACACTCAAGCATGCCTTACACCCCTTATGCCAAACTGCAGTGTCAGTGATAAGCCTATGTAGTATGGGAATAGAATCCACAGCCTTCTGCTCCAAAGGCAAGTGTACTGCTTGCTGCACCATTGACACTGCTCTTAAAGATTAGTGCCACTAGGCTAGTAGCTGCTATTCAGAGAAGACCCAAGGTGGCATTTATACTACTAGGGGGAATTTGACTAAGGCATCAGGGAACTTTTCCTAATCTTTTCATAGGTTTTATGGGATCTTTTATATCCACCTCAGCAACCACCAGCTCAGGCAGCTAGAACCTCAGTTTAACATTTCATTCAAAGGATGACACATTAAGAAGTACAGCACTTCCTAATGCTGCACTGCAATACCAGTAGCTGGGTGGTGCAGTGGTGCAGTGTTTAATGTTGTTGCCTCATAGCAAGAGGTTTTCTGGTTTGATTCTCGGCTGGGGTGCCTTGTGTGCTGAGTCTGCATGTCCTCTCTACATTTGTGTGGGTTTCCTCTGGGTGCTCCAGTTTCCTTAAACATTCCAAAGACATGCATCTGGAGTGTTTCTCCCTGGGGTTCTGCTGAAAATAGGCTGACTTTCCTGGTCAGCAAATGTTAAATAAATAATGAAATCAGCTGGAATAAGAATAGAACCTGGTGCTGTCTTGTCTTCCATCAGCAAAAGTGATCTTGCTACCTGTTGCACCACTGGCACTGTTCTGTGCAGTTATCTTTACTCCCCCATCATGTTCTACATCCTTTCTAGAAGTTCATACAGCTACCTTGTCTTCTCAGCATCATGTGCCCATGGAAGCCATCAAGAACCACTTCCTTATCCTTCTTGGCACCACAGTCTTGTCTCTCCTGACATTATGGGCCCGTTCTTCTTAGAGAAGTCAGAATTATTGTGATTTTATGCATTTCCCTCACATCACATCAGCGTATCCCCATAATCATGATCCTCATTTTTCTCTGAGTGTATGTCTTTCACTTTTGCTTCCTCTGTCACCTCATTGTCTTCTCCCATTTATTCTACTCTTTTCAGCCATCTCCAGTTTACACCTCCTGCATTTCCATCACTCGCTCTGCTCTCTTTCTGTACATTAAAGAACTCAGAGCTATATGCCAGTAGGTGCATTCTTTGTTCTGTCTTTAACAACTAATGTTTCCTCAGTCTCTTGTCCTTGCCATCTCATTTGCCGCTCTTTACAATTTCCCCACAATAAGGCTTTCTCTTAACATTTTTCTCCTGCTAACCCTCACACTGTTTTCCTCTTGCTCCTTTCCCTATCATTTCTCCCACTTCCTATCCCACTTAAATTTTCACAAAGCACTACCTACATGTCTGTATGTCTGATTTTCCTATTTTTTTTACTTGTACCTTGTCTCATTTAACTATTTATTATGCATGTCTTGATTCCCCCTCCTATGTTTCCTTAACTCCTATCCTCATCTGTCAGCAAGAATTGTTATTCTAATCATTTGCTTCTGCATTATTATGGCTTGCTTAACCTAATGGCTTATCAGCAAATTAATATAATAACATCACAACAATATCACACAAAAGCTTTGTAGCTTATGTTCATAATAGACACACACACACACACACACACACACACACGCACACGCACGCACACACACACACACACACACACACACACACACACACACACACACACACACACACACACACACACACACAATCACACACACACACACTTACTTTAATATAGTAGCATGATAGCATGGTACTCTTACCCCTTCCACATACAATTATCTTCCATTATCCAGAGTCACTGACCCTTCACCAGGGATACATTCCTGCAGTTTCTTCAATTACTTAGGACAAAAACATATCGATTTTTGGGATGTATTCCCATCTTATTCATATATCACAAAAGAAAATTTGTAGCATTTATTATTCTCATTGCTAGTTATCACAAATGTGACACGGTGCAATAGTGCCTTTCCATCTTTCTCATGCAGTTCATCTCTGTTTACCTACATTTCTTTTCTATCTTCCAGGACTCTTGTCTTGCAGACTGTTCCCCTATAGACTTTGCGTTACATAACACTCTTTTATTACTTTTTACCTCATACACAATAGCATATTCTGTACCCTTCCTTATTTCTTTCTTTTCTCTTCTTTCTTTTTTTGTGCATGAGACTTGCCCACTTGCTCTGTCTAGATGAGATTTTTATTTAAGTCTTATCTGTAAGCCACTTCCTCTTCACCATAGGCCATGGCAGTTTTCCCCTTCCATATTAGATTCAGTATATTATCATCTCTATATTTACATCCTTCTTCATTCTCTCCTTTCTTGCATCTCATAAACCATTTTTTTTTGCATTCCATTTCTGTCTAGCTGTGGCGAACTATGTGTTTAGTGATTCTTACCTTTTGTCCTCACTTCTGTCATCTTTATTTTTGTCATACAGATTTTATTTTATCAGTGACTTTGTGATTTCTTCTCCATTTCCCTCAAATTTTCTTCCTTTTCTTCGCTGACATTTTTAGCACGTACATTTTCTCCTTGACTAACTTCCTGTTTCCTTTCTTTTTATTTCATTTTCCTTTGCTGGGGGAGTCTTTGATTCCCAGTAAGACATACACTGTTAACTAAGTGACTACACACACCGACTAAGCAGCATACCCAACAAAATAAAACTGCAAAGTAAAAAAAAAATAATCAAAGTGTTTACTTAAAAAACATGCTTGCAAGCTAATCTTGAGTACACATTAACACTCCTGTTGATTTTCCAGCCATTTTACTAGTTCACGATCTGACTAGTCACTCAGTTGACACCCTTCTTGACACTCCATTTTATCTTGTCCCCATACAACCTCTTTAGCCCATTAATTCCTAGCACTGGAGTTTCCAATTACTTCCTTGATGAGCTCCCCAACTTCTTTAGCTGGTCTTACTGTTACCAGTTGATTTATATAAGCATTCATAATATTGTCAAGGAAAGCAGTCCAGCCTTGCTGCTTCTGGCTGTTTAGTTCTTCTCTCACAGATATCACCAACCTCCTTTGGACATGCAAATGTGGTAAAATGTCCCATGCAATGCTATTTCCTTCATCAGCTCTTTCAGCCATCACCAGAATTCAAGTCTTATTTTTCAATAAATGAAAGTGACAGAGCACAAGTCTCTGATGCTTTATTTGTGAAAAACTGCAAGAATAATCCAGCCAAGCTGCAGTTTTCACTGTGCAATACCTTAAACCTCATGTAACGGAGGCCTATGGGATGATTGCATATGATCTGTTAAGGACATCATGTTTCATCTACATGGCTTCTGAATGCCTATGACTTTTTTTTACTTTTTAAGTCTTTATGGTTGCATTCAGGCCAATAAAGCCAAGCCCCATTAGTTGTGGGCATGCATGTTTCGACCATTTGGATATTCAGAATCCATGTAGCTGAAACACTTGATGTCCAAAAGGGGTAATTTGCATATATCCTATGGATTTTGTTACAGAAGTTTTAAAGTATCACTGTCAAAACTCAAGCTTGGCTGGGTTTCTCAAGCAGTTTTTACCATATGGTTTGTCTGTATGACAATTTTATCCTTTAGTTTGTATGTTAGTTGAGATATTTTGCAAGCACCTTAATATGTGTGGGCATCACATGGATTTAAAGACCCTCTGTTTCTGAAGTGTAGCCAAACTATCTACTTATACTGTGCTAATGAGGTCACTAAAATGTTCATCTGTGGTCTGTAATCTGAGTTTTCCTTTTGAGATATCTTGTTTTACCATGCTTTCAGGCATCTACTTAAAAATATTGAAATTTCACTTACTCAAAACTCATAAGGTCGAGACAAGGGCAGCAAAACTTCAGAAAGCAGAATTCCTGGAACATCACAATTTCACTCCAGGAAACTAACCACTGGGCCACCATGGTGAGCTTTGCCCTATTCTCCACTGTAGTGCAATCTCGGAGTTGATATATTTAGTTGGAGGGTGGGAGGTGCGGCCCTCCACTTGGTGGGGTGGGGGACCCATGTTGGTGGGTTTAGTTTGATTCCATTTGTATAGTAGTCATTGGTGGCCCAATGGTTAATTTCCTGGAGTGAAATTTCAACAATCCGGGAGTTCAACATTCTGAAGTTTCAATGTTGTCATCTTGATGATTTGAAAGTCAATGTTCCAGTAGGTTGACATTTTAAAGTAGACCCACTTTCAGTCAGTCTTTCTATAACACTCTATCAGTATTTGCCTTTCTAGCTTAATCTGATATACAATTCTTGTATTGCTTTTTTACCCTCTCGAATATAGTTTTGCTGGCTTTTCATTGCTCTTTAGAACCTTTGTGTTACTAAGCACTTTATAAAACACATCTATTGCCAGGCTGACTTGTCTTCCAAAGATGCCTTTACTTCATTCTGCTATATGTTCCTCCATCCTTTTTCCTTATTGTCTCCCCAATAATCCACATTCTTTGGACATTTTCTCTTCAATACATCTGCAGTTCCCCTTTGACCCGTGTGCAGGCAATCTCTATTGGAGCCATCACCAATGACTTTTAGCCATATAAAATGGTATTAATTTAGATATAAAATAAGGCATCAGTATGACTGTAGACATATGTAGGAGGTTCATACAGATCCAAAGAATTGGTCTATGAGAAGTCATGTCAAAGGTAGCATTAGTAAATTAGAGAACAATGAGGGCAGATTTATTTACAGCATTTGGGACTTTCAATGAACACTATTTTTTAACTGCATCAGCTAACGTAATCCAAGTTGGTTGGAGTGAAAGAAGACAGATAACATTTAGGAAAAGGTATGAGCAGAATTTATAATGGGAAGGCATTGTTTGTGGAAACTGGTGTGATTACTGAAAGAGATTCCAGAGACATTTAAGGCATGTAAAACGTGGGTTTGTAGCTCTGAATTTCAGCGAACAGGTTGAAAAGCCACAGTTGAAAAGAAGGATACTCGGGAAGTTTCACATACAGCTAAATCAATAAATGGCATGTAAAGTTTATGAAACTTAGGAATGAGTGGGAATTAAGAATTTTGTGAATAATTATTTGTTTTATATGCATGTGTGTATGAGTCAAAGCTTTTTTTTTTTAGTTTGATTTTTTTTTTTATGAGTGTTGTTGCAGGCACCTGTTCTGTAGAATCCAGTTTACCTCATGCAGTTGATTCAACATTGTTTCAAATTCTAAAGGCTAAATTAAATGGTAGACTGTATATCGTGTATCCTGAATTACTCGAAACCTGAGATGTTATAAAAAAAATGACTACGTCTCTGAAATACAGTGTGTAAGCTAGTACACAGATAAATTATAATAAGGTTTTAATAGGCCAAGGTCGCTCATGGTCAGTCTCTAACTCATCACACCTCTGCAGTTGTACACATCCAAGGATTAATGCATTATTTGTATTTTTATTAAAAAAACACTAAACTAGCTCCTCTCTTAAGTTATGTGACCTTAAAGTGAATGCATTTAATTCGAGTGTCATGGGGTGCTGACCCACATGAGAGTGCAAGAAAGATTGCCACCCCCCCCCCGCCTACAGAAGTACAATTGTCAGTTTCTTCATATTCAATACAATATATTCTGCTTTTGGGTGTATTCTGCTATTTACATAGTAAAGATTTTTCTTCTGTTGTTTCTTAATCTATGTTATAAGTTACTTTATAAGTAAATAGTTTACAGAGAACTATACTAAGTGTATTGAAATCTGTAACAGAAAGTTTGCATATATTTCACTGCCATTTTTCATGTGCAATCATTTTTCCAGGATTTACAGAAATATGTAGCATACTTCAAATTATGTGAATGTCATTCATTTTTCAGTTTCTTGCTTCTAATAACATGAATCTGGCACTGCTTATATGTATATGTATATCTCTCTCTGACACTTTAATAGATATGTATCTATGGATCCCATCTATTTGGTCGAAAATGATTTCAGGCAGCCCACTTCACTGAAAGCCCATTTGACTGAAAGCACATTTGGTCAAAATTCATTTAAGGGGGGTGTGGGGAGCACATCCCTCCACACTGGGGGTGTGGGGGGTAGCACCCCAACATTTTGCAAATAGTTTTCACCGAACATATATCTATCAAGGTTTTTTTAATGGATACAACTTCATATGACACTGAATACACTACAAGTATGTGAGGAGCTACACCCCCCACAACCCCCAATGTGGAGGGTTTGCCCCCCACACCCCCCCTTACTTAATATTCTCACTCCAGGGTCACACTGCAGTGGGGCAGGGGCTATATTTCATTTTCGACTAAATGAAATTAGACCAAATGTGCTTTCAGTTAAATGGGCTTTCAATGAAGTGGGCTGCAGGAAATCATTTTCCACCAACTGAAATTTGACCAAATACAGTAGACTTGTATCTATATATACCT
Source organism: Protopterus annectens (assembly GCF_019279795.1). NCBI lineage: Eukaryota > Metazoa > Chordata > Ceratodontiformes > Protopteridae > Protopterus > Protopterus annectens. The sequence continues at coordinate 808,826,987 of NC_056744.1, forward strand.
ATATATACATTTACATATACAGATACACAGTTATACTGACTGAGCATTACCAGTTCAGATTATTTTATTTTTGGGAGTTTGCTTTCAAAGTTTTAGGATTCAGACTTCTGATATTCTGTTTTGTCAGGTAGAACTGCAAAATCTAGCAAAACTAACAATTTCCTTACAGGTATTCATTAATGCACCTCAGCAGATATTTCAAGAAAAATTGAGCACACTCTATCCATTAATATTTTTCAGAGTCATTATTCCTCATGAGTGAACATACAACTACACACAGCATATGCCAAGTGTATATCATGTGGTAATGATTACAGTGCATTAGTTATATTCTGACTAACTACAGAAAAAAAAAAAAACATTCACACTTCACTTAGACAGCTGTCTGAATCAAATTTGAGAGGCCTATAGAGTGGATGAGTACTATGCTGTCTACCGCATGGAGATTTTATGTAAGAAGGCATTCTCAGCTTCTGCTCTAGTGAAGCCTCTGAATCTCTTCAGTGTCCAGTCATCCTGCCATACTGTTTGAGTGGTTGATACACTATGTGGTCCAGACTGTTGGTCATCAAGTATTTTCAACTTCTGCGATGATATTGCATGATTTTTTACTGACACCATTGTTGACACCAGACACACCTTCGCCAAGACTCTTCTTCCATTGGCTATTGAAGAGACATGACTGCAGAAGCACAAACAATAGACTAAAATTCCGTCAGAAACTTCTTAGAAGTAAAATTTAGTTTGACAGAATAAATGGTGGGTACGTTGTTACCGTCTGAATACAAGCACGATATGCTCTGTCATCATCCATGCTGAAAAGAAACATTGCCCTACATTCAAAGCTTTACAAAAAAATTAAAAGGTTTGTATAAGCAGTATATTTTTACCTCAAATTATCCCTCACGATAACTGAAGGTAAAAATTGCGGTCCCAGACAGGGAAAAGATGGTGGTCAAGAAATACTGGGTTTCTTAAATGCAGCATAAACAGTAAAAAAATAATACTGCCTTTTTGTTACACACACACACACACACACACACACACACACACACACACACACACACATATATATATATATATATATATATATATATATATATATATAGAGATACATAGATAGATAGAGACATATGTGTAGATATGTATAGATATATACTAAGCACATTAAAATAAATAATTCCTGTGTGGAAGGGATTCCCCGAAGGGGACTTATCTGCTCTAGTGAAGTGGCAAGAAAATACTGAAGATTCTCTACTCTAACTGCTGAATTTTCCCTCCTCTGGGCTGACCAATCATCAGTCAGAGAGTAAGTGTTGGTGGTGACTGAGGTTTTAGAAGCTGACTGGTTGTGTCTTGGGCAAGACACTACTCATATAGTCTAAAACTCATATAACCCAAAGGCTACTGCAGCAGTAGGAATGATAAACAGTGAATATGCCTACTCACTCATGTACTGCACAAATGCCTAAAAGGAATTTGGAGAATACCAATTCACTTACTGCATATCCTTGAAAGGAGGGAAGAAATGAAAACATATTGGAAAAAAAAAACATATAAATGCACAGACAACATGTAGATTCTGTATAAAAAACAACCTGGCATCAGTGGTCTCTGGCTAATGAAAAGTAGTATAGTAAACTTTTATATAGCTAAGGACAGCTAATTATATTTGTGAAAGTAAACTGATAATGCAAGGTACTGCTTCTGAAACTAAACACTTAAATTCCGAAGTAGTTAGTTTCAGTTATTGCATGCTCAAAATGTTTTTAAATATCATTTACCATGAATTCAACAGTGTTTCTGTCAATGCCATTTTAATAAACTAGCAACAAAGATAAAAAGATGTGCAGCTAGCATATTGGTATGTTGGGAATAAAGAACAATGACATATAGTTTGAATTTGTTAGCTTTGTTTATGTCATGAGGGAAAATGGTGCCTGGCATTAGATATTTAATAAATCCAGATGGTAGTCATCAATGACAAAATCCTGAAAAAATAGTAAAAACATGCTAAACGATGTACAATAGGTGCTTACATATTATCAGCTTATAATACACCTTTTTGATGCCACTTGCTTGAAAAAGCAAGTACTTAAACTTCAACTAGACCAATCTGATGTTCCAGTATAGTCTTCCCAACACCCAATTCTATACATTGCATAGACCCGAAAAAGCAAGCACTTAAACTCCCATTAGTTTAAGCTACCATTCCTGCATAGGTCTGTGATGTCCCCACTCTCCTCACCACTGACACTGGAGAGGGATGTTCACTTGGAATACAAATAGATACACTCAGTATTTCCAGATGCAGACCTCTCTGCATCAAACACAATTTCCCTTAAGAACACACAGGGAACACACTCAGCCCATGGTCCAGATTTCTCTATCTATCTCCCTCTAGGTCCCCAATAAGCCTCCCTACTGGCACAGCTGTAGGATTAAGTCCTGAGCCGACTGTCCAAGCCAAGTTCTCCAGCACCCTCTTTGTGAAACCAGTGATTCATGTATCTGCTCCAAGTAGCTGGCGCACACCCTCTTTGAGACTTAATTTTCACACACACACACACACACACACACACACACACACACACACACACACACACACACACACACACACACAAGCGTGCACACGCGCACACATACACCTGAGAAAGGCTGACACAGATTACCCGCTCTACCAACTTTGACCAGACTAAAAGGTAGATTCACCATCACCAGTCAATTACTATAAGGCTGTTGAAAGGGTATCCAATCATACTGAGTTAAATTCATATTAATACAAATGGTAATGTTGGCCAAACAGCAAGGATTTCAGGAGTGGCCAGAGTTATCACCAAATAAATATATACAAATACTCTCAAAACTTAAATATTTTCTAAAACGACCATCCACAATGAGAAGTTTAAATATATTTAATAATAAATTATAAAAGAACATGAAAATACTAAATATTTATTTACAGTAAACACCAGAGTTTCAACCACAGGAAATATTAAAATAACACAGATGAATATATTCACCCAGATACATAAAAACAGTACTTAACTAATCTCACTATATTTTCCTGACTATTCTAAAGCATTACTATTCCCTGGTTCACTTACTAGAGCAAGGCAAGATGAAGTAGGTGAGGGATCCTTTTATGTCAGATTCCAACTAACAGACTGCCTTGAGACTTCAGTCTCATCTAGTATTAAAACATTATTTCTGTTCAGAATGTCATCACATACATCTGGTCAACCAATTTCTGGTTCCCATGCAACCCCCATTGCTAGAAACTGCCAGGATTTAGCACCTACTTGTCAATAATACACACACACACACACACACACACACACACACACACACACACACACACACACACACACACGCACACACACACACAGAGTCTTGCGAAGATCTGCTACAGTTCCTGAAAGTCATAAAACAATTTCAAGCATCCACCCTTTCATGACAATGCAGGAAGCTCTCTAGTACACACGTTTTGTCTCTGGCTACATTCAAAACTGTGAGATAACATCTTTATGGCTTAGGCCCAGTAATTTAATTTTTTATTATTTCTCAAAGTCAGGTGGATTGAGATTTACCACTTCTCTTCCAGTATCCTCTGTTACAATATATACACTTAAACAGTTACAATAATGCATGTACATTTCATTGCTGCCCAGAAGCGCACACTGTTGATGCATTTTTATCACAAGTATTTTTACAAAAACATTTTTCAACACAAGCATCTATACAAATCAGTTTGATATACAAATGACCTATAATTCTTTACAAAATTCCAGCTAGCTTTGCTGGTATATGTTACGCATCCATACACTCTACTTCTGTTGGCATAGTTGGCAGTACCTCCTATCATCACAAGCTCTATTAATCTTATATACTACATAGTCCTACCAGAATCTAAACCTTAAACCTAAACCTTCCATTCAATTTTGAATCCAGCTCCTTGGTCCTAACCATAAACTTGCACTCCCCCTCCCTATTCCTTAAGTTCCCTATCAAAGCCTAAACCTAAAACCTCATCCACCTTTCTAGACCTAATTTCTCTGATCACTCCCTAATCCTAAAACTCCATTCCTGCTCCTTAAACCTAAACCTAAATCTAAACCTAAAACTCCAACTCACACCATAAACCTAAATTACCTGATCACTCCCTAGCTCTAAAACTCCATTCCACTTTTCTAATTCTAAATATCCAACCCTACTACTTAAATCCAAATTCACATATCCTTCCTTACTATATAATCCTAAGCCCCCCCCCCCCACAGCTGCTTTCTTGAACTCATACTCAGGTTTGAGTATAAGTAGTGCTCCCTCATCATGGCTGCAACCTACAGCTTACCCAAGCTGCAAGATGTTTGTGTTCCTGGCATCAAAACATGGGAAAGTGCTTGGGACAAAAAACAACATATTAATTAAATGCCATAAACAGCAATTTAAAATAGTTTAGAATAGGATAAAAAATATCTAAATCACAGAAAACTAATAATTTGGGTGGTGCAGTGGTGCAGCAGTTAGTGTTGTCACCTCACAGCAAGAGGTTCTCCAGTTCAATTCTCAGCTGAAGTGCCTTCTTTGTAGAGTCTGCATGTCCTCCCTACATTTTCATGGGTTTCCTTCAGGTGCTTTGGTTTCCTCCCACATTCCAAAGACATGACATGCATTTGGAGCATTTCTCCCTTGGTCTCTGCTGAAAATGGGCTCTATCCCAGTTGGACATTCCCAGTAAATAAATGTTAAATAAATAATACATGTAAAAGTTGCCATTATTAAAAAAACTCATTACACATTTCTGTACAGTAAGTTTTGTACATTCAGTATGCTTACCTTTACTGAATTAAATTTTTTGAATAAATAACATGATCTTCTTTTCTTGTTCTTCTACTAAGACTTTTCTTTTGTACTAATGCTTTTGTTCAATAGAATATGAACAATCTTACTGAAGTATTCCAGTTTGAGCTCATAAACGTATATGGGTTATTACATACTTTTTTTTAAAAACTTTACAAAAAATACTTAGTGATCGGAGGTGAAAATTAAGGTGGGTGGGGTCCTCTCTGATAATTTCTGCTTGAGCAATAAAACCAGGCAGGTGTATCTTCTCTCCTTTTATTATTTATATTATATTTAAAATAACTGGTAAGGAAAATAAGGGACTCAGAAATCCATGGATATAATTGATATGGTAGTCCAGAAAATCTGTGTCTATTTGCAGATGACATTATTTTATACTTGACAAAACCAGAAAGGGACATTAAATTTGAGACAGTTTCAAATCTTTTCATGATACAAAATTAATGAAACTAAAACAAAGGCAATAGCAGAAAATTATGTACCCACACACAAATTGCTTTAGCAATATCCATATTATTTATTTAAGGATTTAGGAGTATGGATAAAAAAAGATTCCAGTGTGGCAGCTAAGGATATGTGGGGAGATACTAAAAAAAGATAATAGAAAAACTGAGAAAATGGAAGCTCTGTTATATGGATATTGATAGTAAAATACAAGCAGTTAAAATGTTTTTAGTCCCTTTAGTCTTATACACAGGTCAGGCATATTTTTATCAACCAGAGGAAAAGTTGTGGATAACAATTAATAAAGATGTGAAGATTTATATCTGGGACTGGAAGACAGCAAGAGTCTAGTGGGATAAGTTGATTCTTCCAATGGAACAGGGCAGATTGGGATTACCCATCTTGAAGGAGTATTTCAGAGCAACACAGTTAAGGTTCCTATACATAGCACAAGCAGAAAATTATAATTCAAAGTGGAAAGGGTTGATGATGAAACAGGGGGGGGGGCTCAAAAAACAAGGAGAGACTGGGATTTTAGATGCTGACCTTTAAGGAGAATAACAGTAATCATACAGAATATTATATTCATAAAGAAACAGAAAGCATTCTAAGAACAAAGCCAAAACAGGAATGGAGAAAGGAGATTATTCTGATAAGGATGATTGCAATTAGGGATACAGATAATAGGCAAAAGGGTGCTGGATTTTATTGGAGAAAACTGGCAAAGGAACCAATGTATTGGGAGAAAATAACTAGAGAGGGAAAGGTAATATAATATGAAGATGCCAATAATTTATTTGGACTGCAGGTTAGAGATTGCCTTCCCTATCAAGGATTGATATCAGAGGTAGTCAAAGAGAAAGAAATATGGGGATCCTTAATGAAAGACCAGCACTGGTAGAGTTTCTATTAGAATCCAGAACAAATATGCACCAAAGTCTAGAAGATTTATTTAGGATCTTTGCATGGAAGTGTTTACATAGGTGTTTTTATACTCCAAGTAGACTCCAAAGAATTTTTCCAGGAAACAATTAAAAGTCCAATACATGCCTGTAGTCCAAAACTCATCAAAACAAAAGCACATATCAGATGGAGGTTCAGCTGGAAAATAGGTTTATTGTACAAAAGAGATTAAGTGCTTTCATCCCTATAAACAGGGGACTTCATCAGAATAAAAACTATAAATTTTCTCAAGTTTAAATACCACAAATCATCTTATCATTGGTGCACAAAAAGCCAATGAATATAGATTATAATAGTCATGCATTTCTCCTTTGTAAAAGCACTCAATAAATAACTCAACCATTAAAAACTTGGTTTACAAAGACTTGTTCCATGTAAAAATAAAATAACTCAATGAAGTAATTAAACATTAAAAAATCAATAAACAAAAAATTGCGTAAAAAGTGTTGTTACTTAAATACTAAAATTAAATGTTGAAATGAACTTTAAAAACTACATCTGTACATCTAGTTAGCCTTATATCCCTCAAATGTTCATATACTCTGTTTTTAAATTTCCTGCCAGTTTTTCCTATATAGTTTTCTTATATAAAGATATACATATTTCCATACACTGTGTTTACTCAATTTTAAATATATATGTGCATATACATATTTTATTATTAATATACTTTTAGAATGAGATTTTTTACATGTATATATATATATATATATATATATATATATATATATATATATATATATATATATAGATAGATATATATATTTGTTATAAAACAGATTAATAGTTGTAATATTTATATGTGCATATTTATGAGAATTGAAGGTTGTGTTTACTCTGTTTGATACTGATTGGCTGGGATGTTGGGCATGTACTGAGTATTTTTACTTCAAATAGCTGCATTTAGGCTTTTTATTTGTCTGATGGCATCTCCAATTTGTTGGAGACGAAAGCACTTATTTTATTTTTTTGAATAAAAGTTATTGAGGTACTGTCACTGTGATTCGAATAATTTGGCTGTTTTTTGACCCACATGTTTTTGCCAAAGTCTTTCTTCTATTTTATAGTTTGTGGTTTTAGAATATGTAATAAACCTTTTACAGTTCCTCCTTAAATGCAATATACAATGCGTATCTTTTAATGTATAAAGCTTATTTTGATATTTAACAGCTTATTCAAGATTAAATTATTGCTGTTAAAAGTAAATAAAATTCCTAACATCAACATACTTTTTCATGGTATGGCTATCCATATATATATATATATATATATATATATATATATATATATATATATATATAAATTTTTTTTTTTTTTAATTACAAAACATTATTACCACTGCATTGAAATGTGTTATTAAAAAGTCTGTATATTAAGAAATTTATTAAGAAATTTGAATGATCTGATTAATTTTTGATTACTGGTTAAACCCTTTTATATTTAATATAATAAACAAATGTGGCAGCTTGGAACGTAAAGCAAATTTTAGTTAAGAAACATATATCCACAGTAAACATGTATACATAGATTAGAAGAAATCAAAATGCCTTCATTTTAAGTTAAAACTAATAATGATCAAAGCTATAATAAATAACTTTACTAAACATGAAAAGATAATCCCCGGGATTCATGAAGCTCGGCGCAAGAACGACGTTAGGCTTGCACCAACCATGCGGCGCAGAGATGGCGCAGTAGCGCCATATGCATATTAATGAAAGCACACTGCCGCCACATCCATGTGCATAGGAAACATGCGCGAGAGCATGGAGCGTGTCAAAGCGCAACATAGAGATGTGGACATGTCGGCTGTTTTCGTGCAACCTAAAATGCTGAATAGTATACCCTGCCTCTAATAGTAATCACACCTGTCAGTGACCATGGATACTGAAACGAATGCGAAGCATGCAAGACAGTTTTGCAAACACAAAAATAAGAAGCAAACACAAATGCACGTAGCTGAATATTGAGTGCCCATCCCTCAAACAAATGACATTTAAAACCCCGTGCCCATATTCCATTGTAGTGTCGATAGTTATACCAAGTGGAAGCGAAACGCATTGTGTTAGCACGCCGCCAATAGCTAAGTCTAGCCCAATGGTCAGGGGTACCACCTGTCCCACATTGTGAGGGACAGTCCCCCTCTGGGCAGTTGTGTCCATGCCAAAACCATTATAAATGTAAAATATCCTGCAATCGTAGGACATAATTATGTCCAACATCTTATGTAATAGTCACATACAATAGTTATTTCTGTATGTAAAATACCTACATGTTACAAGAAACAGAATAAGCAAGTAAACAAAACAGAAGAAGCAACTGAGAATATAAATATGACGGAGTTCCAATAAGTGCTCCAACACCACTAAAATATGCTGTCGCTAATTCCGTTGTAATACCATGAAACAACTTGCTGAATAATTCCACTGATAAGCGCCCCAAGGAATTCACCAACATGAATCGAATAAAACCAAACCAGTTTTATTAATGATAGCACACATAAGATGCTGGATAACTTCAGTGTCTTATACCAAAATATAAAAACAAATATATAACACTGAAAACGTATAACAATAAAATGAAAATAAGATAAAGAACGCTATATATAAAATACTGTGGACAATGCTGAAAATTAGGTTAAGCGCTTTCAGCCATATCTTATGGGCTTCTTCAGAATACCGTTAAATTGAACTGTCCGCCTTATAAAACTTTCAAGGCGCCAAATTTGAATGGGACTGTTCAATAATTTATAGAAACAGTACATTATAATGTCAATTCCAATTCAAAACTAAGCTACCCATAGCATTTGTTACCTGCATTGTTGCGTTTATAACTAAATAGTCCGCTAGAAAACAATCAACTGAAATAAAATAAAATATAAGGTATAATGCATCTATAAAGTATTCAGTGTGTATAATATAAATATATATATATATATATATATATATATATATATATATATATATATATATGCAAATTGTCAACTTTTTCCTATGACATCATTACTACCCCATAAATTAAATTGTGAATATAAATGTAAGTATAAATATCCAACAAACACGTGTACCTATCGCACTTACTACACTAAAAGAACCCTCCATCCTAATGATTCTGTGACTCAAAATGCACCTGAATTGTATGTGTAATGTAAATATATATGTATGTATGATATAAACATATTAGAATTACGTAACATATCTAATTAATAAATTTGGCAGTTTAAACAACATAGGACAGCAAAGGTAGAAAACTACCAAACAACCATATATGCTGTAATAGAAATAACATGAAAAAAGCACTTGTAATTAAAGTAATTATATAACATAAATAAAAACACGAAGATGATAAAAACTAACAGAGAGATTGTTTTCTTTTCATACTGCTGTCAACGTGGGTCAATACAGCCTAATTGTATTATATAATAACTCAGAACCTATTTATTTAAGGTGATAATATATGAATTATATATTATAAGCTATATATTTAACTCAAGAATAGCTTACATAGAAATGCTGTCATTGAGTCCCGGAGGAATAGTGGCATCTGTAAACAGCTGCCACCATACTTCACAATAGTTCAATAATTTTTTATTATCTCTACCTCTAGGATCAATCCTAACAATATCTAATAAAGCAAATTTAAACTGATGTTTTGGACTATTCTGTTCAATATGCTTAAATAAAGCACTTTTCTGGTCCATTTTCTTTATATTATAAATGTATTCATAAATACGTTTTTTTTAGGGTTCTTTCCATTTTCCCCACATAGTAACTTAAACACTCTTGACAAATAGCAATATATACAACCATCTTGGAGTTACAATTCCCCTTAATTAACCTTATTTTTGGTCTAAATATGTTATTTAAAATAATTTCTTTTTCCTCTAAAATATAACAACATTGGTTGCATGATCCACATTTGGTAGTGTGTTGTTCTGTGTCCTTTCCTTTTTCTTCTCTTGGTGTACTTCCTTTTTCTAGATACCTTTTAATGTTCACCCCCATCTTATAAACTACTCCTGGTTTGTCCCCTATTATATTCCTTACAGTCTCATCACTGGTCAATAAATACATCATCTGATCTTGGACTATATAACAAAATTAAAGCTCTTTGATGATATCCTTCTGTATTACCTTTTGTCAAATATTTACCAATAAATCCATTTACGTAATTCACTTCTATACCTAAACCTAACAAAGGTTTATAGGTGGTGCCCTATAGGCCTAATACATATTTGTCCACTTCATTCAATAAATTCTGGGGATATCCCCTCTCAAAAAACATAGTATGGATGTATCCTATCTCATCCAATAATACTTCATACTCTGATGTCATTCTCAGGGCCCTAATACATTGGCCCTTATATATATTCTGCTTTAACCTCTTAGGATGACAACTTCTGTATGCCAGGTAGTCATTGGAAAAGGTTTCTTTTCTGTGAATTTTGAACTGTAATACACCTTCTTGTGAGTATACTAAGGTGTCAAGGTATGCTATGCCTCCCTTATTGTATGAATACATAAATTTCAAAAAATCACTACTCGTATTCAGAAACTGAATAAATTCTAATAATCTATCCTCACTGGAATTCCATATAATATAAATATCGTCCAAAAATCTCACGTAGTGGACAATGTGTTGGAAGAAAATACTTGGAAAGAGAACTAGTTCTTCCCAATCGATCATAACCAGGTTGGCATATATTGGAGCACATGCAGCTCCCATAGCTTTTCTTTGAATTTTCAACTGTAATACACCTTCTTGTGAGTATACTAAGGTGTCAAGGTATGCTATGCCTCCCTTATTGTATGAATACATAAATTTCAAAAAATCACTACCCGTATTCAGAAACTGAATAAATTCTAATAATCTATCCTCACTGGAATTCCATATAATATAAATATCATCCAAAAATCTAACGTAGTGGACAATGTGTTGGAAGAAAATACTTGGAAAGAGAACTAGTTCTTCCCAATCAATCATAACCAGGTTGGCATATATTGGAGCACATGCAGCTCCCATAGCTACCCCCCTGGTCTGCCTGAAATGTTCCCCTTCATAATTGTTGTCCAAAACTATGTAGATCATTTCCATATATAAGCTAACCTCATCCCATTTTATCCCAGCATGTTTCCTAATGCTATTGCCAAAAGCTTCAAGACCTGCTGTTTTGGGAATACATGAGAAAAGATCAATAACATCAGTTGTTACAAACATGTATCCATCATTCCATACTTGCATGGGAAAGTTCCTCAAAAATTCCCATGAGTCTTTAACAAGATGGGGTATGTTGTTGTATATATGTTTCAACTTAACCTCCATGTATTTACCCAAGGGGAATGTTTTAGACTTACTACCAGAAATAATAGGTCGGAAGGGGGGATCAGATATGTTTTTATGGATTTTTGGGATGCCTACCATAGTAGCCATTCTAGGGCACTTAACCTTCAAAAACTTATAAGCATCTCTGTCAATCCTACCATCAATAAAATATTCTTCTATATAGCTGTCAATTCTCCGATAAGTTATATTGATCTCATTCAACGATATAGGTTCATAATTCCCAGATCCATATAAGATGTTGTGTATCTAGTTAATATGCTCAAAATTGTCATATAGTACCACCCCTCCGCCTTTGTCCGGTTTCATTACTCTTACTTTATCACTTTTCTGCAAATCTTTAAGTAAATTTATAGTGATACACAAAGCTATACACCTGCAAGTAAGGCCATTACAGTCACAGGGTTGACTTATACCTGGAATGGCTTCAATATATACAATCATGCTAATGTTAAGATTAGTCAGGTGTATTTCACTCTTCTGTCCAAAGGGAAAAAAATGTATTCCTACTCCCAGCTTTAATCCTGTTGATTCTTTAGTGGAATTAAAGAAATTCACCAGGAAAATGAATCTGGCTATTATGTTCAACAATACACACAATAAGGGTGGACATGAGGTAGAGCAAAGAAGGGATTCTGGGTTAAAGGTACCAAGTACCTTTGTGCCTGTACATCACCCTACCATTGAGATATATGAGAAAATTGTATCTAGAGTTATATATAAATTGTATAAAGAACATAAACATCTGCACAACATTTGTAATATGACCCAAGAGGAAAGAGATTTACTTAAAGATTTGCAGAAAAGTGATAAAGCAAGAGTAATGAAACCGGACAAAGGCGGAGGGATGGTACTATATGACAATTTTGAGTATATTAACAAGATACACAACATCTTATATGGATCTGGGAATTATGAACCTATATTGTTGAATGAGATCAATATAGCTTATCGGAGAATTGACAGCTATATAGAAGAATTTTTTTTATTGATGGTAGGATTGACAGAGACAGTTATAAGTTTTTGAAGATTAAGTACCCTAGAATGGCTACTATGGTAGGCATCCTGAAAAAAACATAAAAACATATCTGATCCCCCCTTCTGACCTATTATTTCTGGTAGTAAGTCTAAAACATTCCCATTGGACAAATACATAGATGTTAAGTTGAAACATATATACACAACAACATACACCATCTTGTTAAAGACTCATGGGAATTTTTGAGGAACTTTCCCACGCAAGTATGGAATGACGGATACATGTTTGTAACAACTGATGTTATTGATCTTTTCTCATGTATTCCCAAAACAGCAGGTCTTGAAGCTTTTGGCAATAGCATTAGGAAACATGCTGGGATAAAATGGGATGAGGTTAGCTTATATATGGAAATGATCAACATAGTTTTGGACAACAATTTTATATATTATGAATGGGAACATTTCAGGCAGACCAGGGGGGTAGCTATGGGAACTGCATGTGCTCCAATATATGCCAACCTGGTTATGCTCGATTGGGAAGAACTAGTTCTCTTTCCAAGTATTTTCTTCCAACACATTGTCCACTAATTGAGATTTTGAATGATATTTATATTATATGGAATTCCAGTGAGGATAGATTATTAGAATTTATTCAGTTTCTGAATACGAGTAGTGATTTTTTGAAATTTGCATATTCATACAATAAGGGAGGCATAGCATACCTTGATACCTTAGTATACTCACAAGAAGGTGTATTACAGTTGAAAATTCACAGAAAAGAAACCTTTTCCAATGACTACCTGGCATACAGAAGTTGTCATCCTAAGAGGTTAAAGCAGAATATATATAAGGGTCAATGTATTAGGGCCCTGAGAATGACATCAGAGTATGAAGTATTATTGGACGAGATAGGATACATCCATACTATGTTTTTTGAGAGGGGATATCCCCAGAATTTATTGAATGAAGTGGACAAATATGTATTAGGTCTATGGGGCACCACCTATAAACCTTTGTTAGGTTTAGGTAATGAAGTGAATTACATAAATGGATTTATTGGTAAATATTTGACAAAAGGTAATACAGAAGGATATCATCAAAGAGCTTTAATTTTGTTATATAGTCCAAGATCAGATGATGTGACACAAATCATAAAGAATTATTGGTATTTATTGACCAGTGATGAGACTGTAAGGAATATAATAGGGGACAAACCAGGAATAGTTTATAAGATGGGGGTGAACATTAAAAGGTATCTAGAAAAAGGAAGTACACCAAGAGAAGAAAAAGGAAAGGACACAGAACAGCACACTACCAAATGTGGATCATGCAACCAATGTTGTTATATTTTAGAGGAAAAAGAAATTATTTTAAATAACATATTTAGACCAAAAATAAGGTTAATTAAGAGGAATTGTAACTCCAAGATGGTTGTATATATTGTTATTTGTCAAGAGTGTTTAAGTTACTATGTGGGGAAAACGGAAAGAAGTCTAAAAAACGTATTTATGAACACATTTATAATATAAGGAAAATGGACCAGAAAAGTGCTTTATTTAAGCATATTGAACAGAATAGTCCAAAACATCAGTTTAAATTTGCTTTATTAGATATTGTTAGGATTGATCCCAGAGGTAGAGATAATAAAAAATTATTGAACTTTTGTGAAGTATGGTGGCAGCTGTTTACAGATGCCACTACACCTCAGGGACTCAATGACATCATTTCTATGAAAGCTATTCTTGAGTTAAATATATAGCTTATAATATATAATTCATATATTATCACCTTATATAAATAGGTTCTGAGTTATTATATAATACAATTAGGCTGTATTGACCCACGTTGACAGCAGTATGAAAAGAAAACAATCTCTCTGTTAGATTTTATCATCTTCATGTTTTTATTTATGTTATATAATTACTTTAGTTACAAGTGGTTTTTTAATGTAATTTGTATTACAGCATATATGGTTGTTTGGTAGTTTTCTACCTTTGTTGTCCTATGTTGTTTAAACTGCCAAATGTATTAATTAGATATGTTACGTAATTCTAATATGTTTATATCATACATACATATATTTACATTACACATACAATTCAGGTGTATTTCGAGTCACAGAATCATTAGGATGGAGGGTTCTTTTAGGGTAGGAAGTGCGATAGGTACACATGTATTTGATGGATATTTATACTTACATTTATATTCACAATTTAATTTATGGGGTAGCAATGATGTCATAGCAAAAAGTTGACAATTTGTATATATATATATTTATATATATATATATATATATATATATATATATATATATATATATATATATATATATATATTTATACTATACACACTGAATACTTTATAGATGCATTGCACCTTATATTTTATTTTATTTCAGTAGATTGTTTTCTAGCAGACTATTTCGTTATAAACTCAACAATGTAGGTAACAAATTTTATGGGTAGCTTAGTTTTGAATTGGAATTGACATTATAATGTAATGTTTCTTTAAATTTTTGAACAGTTCCATTCAAATTTGGCACCTTGAAAGTTTTATAAGGTGGACAGTTCAATTTAATGGTGTTCTGAAGAAGCCCATAAGATATGGGTGAAAGCGCTTAACCTAGTTTTCAGCATTGTCCACAGTATTTTATATATAGCGTTTTTTATTTTATTTTCATTTTATTGTTATACGTTTTCAGTGTTATATATTTGTTTTTATATTTTGGTATAAGACGCTGAAGTTATCCAGCATCTTATGAGTGCTATTGTTAATAAAACTGGTTTGGTTTTATTCGATTCATGTTGGTGAATTGCTTGGGATGCTTATCAGTGGAATTATTCAGCAAGTTGTTTCATGGTATTGCAATGGATTTAGTGACAGTATATTTTAGTGGTGTTAGAGCACTTATTGGAACTCTGTGGTATTTATATTCTCAGTTTCTTCACTGGAGGCTGAAACAGAAGAAGCAGCTAAACTGCTACAACAATAAGCTTACATTTAGGCCTAAAACAAAAGTACTCTCTGTTGCACTGACCGTGGGTATGTGTTGGCCTGAAAAATCTGGTGTGACCCGAATATATCCCATCCTGGCCATATGAAAAGGTGGCAACCCTACCAATGGTCAGAGCATTCACACAATAACTGGACAGACTCTTAATCCCCCCTAAAACCAGTGACCTTTGGAGGAAAGGTGGTGAATTACACTGAATGAATAATGACAATAATTAAGAGTAATAGACATATTTTACTTCAGAAAATAAGTATTAATACATATGCTCTGATTCTGTCAACATTTCAAGTTAATAGTACTAATATTTTAAAAGTGTCCGTGATTGTCCCTGATTTGTCCTTGCCTTGCCCCTGTTACTGTTGAAATTAGTCCCTGAGTGGTTGAGAGGTTCGTACACATATGTACACCAGCCAACTGTCACATTTGTTGCCAGTACTGTTGAATACCTGTAGTGAAGTCATATACCCTAGCTACCATGCATGCAGAATGTACCACGGATGGTGTAGTGGTCAAACCGGTGACTAAGGTGTGTCTGTTTCTGGGTCCAAGCCATGCAAGGGCCGCTAATTTTATGTGATGCCCAGAATAATGTCTGTCGGATATAGGGAGGTAAAGCCATGTACAAGCAGATGTAAGCGGGGATGCGTGGCGGA
>NC_056744.1:808845737-808893237 GCF_019279795.1 Protopterus annectens
TAAATATACACATGTACATACCTAGGTTACGTTACAGCAATTACGGGTAACATATGTTCAGACTGGGCATATGTTAGTGGGAGGTCCAATAAACAAATGTCTACCTCCCACACCCCCCCAGCTAGGCCGGTGAGACATACAGACATGCAATAAAGGTAAATACACCACTGCTTTCCAGACCACCGGCAGGAAACTACCAGTGGGAGAGATCTGCAAGGTCTACACTTTAAACATGGATCATGGGGTCCCTTGTGGGACACCAAATATTCGTCTTGTATTCAAACCTGTGATGCTCGACATGACCAGGATGTAGCTGTACACGGAACAGTAGGTTGTGCAAGTCTGATAACACATGGGTTGACAAAATGTACGACATGTGTCCCTACACGGGGAGAGTGGGCAGTGTGTAGGGGTATGTTCATACCCCAGCTGCGCTCACAATAAGGATGAGTGCTATAGAGGGGTGTCAGGTAGGGGAATCATGGGTATGCAATCATGGGCATAAATGCGCAAGTGTTGGTTGGCAGCGACGTATTAGGCCTGCCCCATGGAAGTAATTAATATTCCGATGTGGGTATAGCAGACACCCATACCTCTCAAACCTTAAGAGCACATCTACTGGATAGTCTGTAAACCATTGTGGGAACACATAGGGACCATATCTGTGAACTGTACCCAATTATCATGGACGTCCTTGATTACGAATCAGAATCTAACACAGTCCCAACTAAACCCTTCTAGAACTAGTAATATTAGGTAGACAGGTGGCGGAATCCATGTAATGAATAATGACAACATGTATGAGTCATAAACAGCATGTACCTCGACAAATGTGTATGAATACATTTGCTCTGGGACTGTCAATGAGTCAGGTAAATAGTGCCAATCATCTAAATGTGTCCCTGAGGGTGTTATGCAGTGTCCCTGATTCAGTGTTTATTCTCCCCCATTCAAATGTGAGGTCTGCTAGTGACAGAAAGCGCATATTCCGCCGACTACCTTAGGTAGATGATAGCATAATAGGTTGGGGTTGCCACCTGTTCACCTTTGCGAGCGACAATCCCCTTTGGGCAGTTGTGTCCTGCAATATAAATGTTATTATGGCACATGGCCTGTGATTTAGGGCAAAAAAATCCATATATTGTCTGTAATGGTTGCATAAAATGATTATGTTGTATCTGAAACACCTAGATCTTATAGGAAACAGTATTAGTAACTATAATGCTACAAGAATAACCTTTTATTTAGGTAAAACGGTGAAGTACTCTATTTTCTACTCGCTGTGGGTATGTGTTGCTCTGCTAAATCTGACATCTCTACATATAGGTCCTATAGGGCCGCCACCTTTCAAAATGGCCAAAGTGGGACCTGCTCCATAGAAATGTCAGACGTACCAGGTCAGAACATACTTACAGCCATGCATAGTACAGAACTACACGTATCTGCACAAATAAAAGCTTAGTCTAGTAGCAGTCCACTTGCTTATGCTACGTCACATAACATATAGAAGTGTTATATATACAATAACTGTTACATGCAACTATTAGAGAAACATAGAATATAATATTGTCCTGTAATCAGGACATTTGCTATGTCTTGATTATTTTCGCATGACAGACCCACCTAAGGAGGGACTGTCCCACGTAAAGTGTGACAGGTGTTAATCCTAAAGTCCCACCTCAGCCATTTTACAAGTGGCAAACCTACAATAGGTATGCGGTAGCATGACCCGACAGATGGATGTGGGTCCCAAAAATCATTTACTTGTCTGCATTGCAGAGTATCGGTTCCCATGTATCAGCCAGATGGGAGCAGATTGTATGAGGAACATGCATATAATATGATTAACTCACTGGACAGACCGTCAATTCCGTACAGTCGAACGCCATGCTGTCGCCTAATGGACATCCATAGCCAATACTGTAGTCATGTAGTCCAATGTAATAGGCATCACAAGGGATAGCGCCCACCCAGCATGAGTGACACATGCAAGCACCAATGTTGGTGCATATGCAAGTGAGGGAGCGAGCAGGTGTAAGCGTGTTTGGCTACGAGTATGCGTGTATTGCACTGGTAAAGAAATGTGGAGGCTAACCAAGTGTAAGAAACTGTAACAAGAGGTCAGCAGTGCTTAACACTGTGCAAACCCATGCACAACCGCTCCCAACTGCTTCAATGTGCCTTACTCCCTCCATATCCAATGGGCTTGTTCTGCCCGCAAACAAATAACCGTCCTTTGCAAGTGTTAGTCGCAACACCCTGCGCACAGAGCTAATGTGATTTACCAATACACCATGGCAAATATACAGACAATAGACAGTACCACACACATACCATACAGCACAGTCATCCAACAGTATAGCAATGTACCGGCAGATATGTCCGGACCACTGGTGTTTGCAGACCTGGCCTTCTTGTGTTTACATGTGTGAGCATGCCCAGTATGACCATTCTGCATGTGTCGACTGACATTGCCATCATACCTTCATGTGTTTGAGCATGCCCAGTATGGCCAACTGTATCGCATGTGTTACATGTCCAGGTAGTCTGTACTGTGGTGCCGACCTCTGCGTTGTACACTGACAGGTGGCATGCTGTGTCTGCAGGGTATCCATCAGTCATGTGGCATTGACTGTTGCTACATTTCTACACAGTGTGGGGGGACATCCGACTGTATCCACATTCCTACACAGCACCGGGGGAGGGTGCACCTGACTGTTGCTATATGTGTACGTTGGGAGGGGGCACACCTGACACTTGTACACTTTTGCTACTACTGTACTGGCATGTCAGGTACTCCATTTCAGTGTGTAGACCTACCTATTGTGCTGGCTAGAGGCATACCAGTGTGCTCCAGATCTTAGCTTTAATTACCAACATATTAGTTTCAGACATCCTAGCCTTCACAACCTACATCCAACTGCCTGGCCTGCTGCAGTCTGTCTGTGTGAGTCTGTGGGGGGGTCATCCATAGGGCATATTCAGAGGCCATAGTACAGCATTTGTCTGTGTTGGTCTACACCTGTCCAGCTGGTTGAGACTTGTGTGGGCTGTATGGACACACATGATGCTCAGCCCATTACCTGCATTGGGTTATGACACCCTGTGTACTACTGGCTACTATGGTGACCCCTGTATGTGCTACAGATGTCATGGTGCCACTATGGACATCTACTGTCTGCTGCCTTAACATTCGGCCACCAAATTCCCTTGCATGCTCACATCCATACCATAGCTACAGGTACCAACACATTCTAATACAACTGCCAATTAGTAGGATGATTGACTTACCTTGAGGGTGTGCCAGACCTGAGGATGGTGCTGGAGGGCTGCCTATGTCGGATGCACATAATGCACTTCCTATACATGGCTGAGCACAGGTAGTGTCATGTTTGGCATACCTTTTACTGTCTGTGCGAGTCAGAGAGGGTGACATTCCCTGGGTCCCTACTGTGTCAGTGCATATGCTATGCATTGCCTCTTTGCCAAGGCCAGGTCATATTGGGCATGCCTCCTTCTGCCTACTGGGTCCGGCTCAGGTTGTTCCTCCTCTGAGTCACTCTATGCCTCTACAGGCATTGGCATTGGTGGGGGGCTGTGTGGCCCTGCCCCATGGTGTTCCTGCTGCAGCTGTTTCCACAGGATCATATTGTGCAGCATAGCACATACATTAACAATTTGGGTGCATATAGCTGGTGAATAATGCAAGGCTCCACCGGATGTGTCGAGACATGGGAACCATGACCTGAGCATCCCAAACGCATGCTCTATTATATGTCTGGCCTGTGCTTGTGCCTCATTATGGCATCGTTGCTCAGGTGTGTGTGCATTTCTGATGGGTGTCATCAGCCACAGCTCCAGTGGGTACCCAGCATCCCCCACTAGGTGACCGTAGGGGATGTCCATATTGACAAAGCTGTGGTACAGCTGCGTCAGATGCCATATATCAGAATTGTCATAGCTTCCAGGGCAGCCAGCACACACATTCAGCATAATGCCCTGGGCATCGCATACAACCTGGCAGTTGATGGAGGGGATGCCCCTTGGTTAATGTAGGCCCTACCCTGCTCACCGGGTGGTGCTTTGATGCATACATGCATGCAGGCTATAGCACCCACTACCCCAGGGTAGTCTGCTATTTGGTAGAAGAGATGCATATTGCTGGTCAACACCTCACGTGTGTTGAGGAAATGTACGTGCTCACTGGCATGTGGTGACATGGCATCCAGGAACTGGTGGAATACCCTGGATGCAGATACCTGTGAGATCCCCATGATATTCCCAGTTGTACTTTGGCAGGTACCTGTGGCTAGTATACCTAGGCCTACACATATCTTGGTATCCACTGGGGTGGGTTCCCCTCGGCCTGTTCGATGTGTCAGGTGTGGCCGGCACAGCTCAACAATCTGCTGTAGGAGGTCTCTGTCCACCCCATAGCCCTCCACTATCTCCAGCTCATGTAGCCCCTGGTAGGTTACCCTGGGTCTGTACAGTCTCCTCTGTCTCCTCACTGAGGGTTGTTCCGCAGCATTCATATCCTCACCACCCTCAGCCTCCTGCACATGTTGGTCTATGCTGCCTGCTGCAGCCCTTCTCGTTTCATAGGATTGTTTGTTAAAATTTCCCCGCATGTATACACCAGTGGTATAGAGTGTGGAAAAACCTGAGGGGATGGTGCTTGCGCACTTTATCATAGTGTTCTGGGCCGGGCTGGTCTGCTGGGCCTGTAATCTGCTGATTCTGATAAATATCACCTGTTTGCCCAGCTTGTTCACCTTGACTACTCTCCTACTGCTGTTGTCCGTCCCAATTGTACTAGGCAGGTATAGACACACCCCTAGCTTAGGCGTACTAATTTAGGAGCAATCCCGAGACACAGGGCTCCAATCTACGTACAGTATGCCTGACATACACCCCCATGTTTTCACCAATATTCGAGTCCTGCACCCGGCTATCTATACACATACACTCTTGCGACCTGCATCACACCCTGGGGATAAATGGGATCCACTATTTTCCACCTTGTTTGCATAATATTGTCTTCTAATGCATAGTTACATGACCCATGCTGAGCCTCCCCAAAAATAACCACTGCTTACTGTCGTGCAGACCCGCACACAACTGTTTAAAAGCACCTTACTATCACCGCATTCAATGTCCCTTGTTCTTCCCAGCAGCAAAACAACCGGCCTCTGCATGGCTCTAAACCAGGACCCTGTACACCACAGATGATGTGCATTACCACTAAGCCACGGCTGATATACATACATCTGAGGTTATCATGTACAGATCATCCAGCGCAGGCATTCAACAGTATAGGACGTATTCCATCATGTAGATTTATGTGTGCTAATGTCCATATATATATATATATATATATATATATATATATATATATATATAGATATATATATTTATATATATATATATATATATATATGTATATACACACACATATAAATATACACACACGTACGTAGATATAGAATATATATCTCAACAGCGGACCACGTGACACCAAAGCATTAGACAAGAATGAAAAGGAAACCACATGCGCCTCCTGCATTATGTACTGGTGTTAATATCAAGGCAAGTGTGTTTCTGTACGTCACACAGGTTCAGACTGTATTAAGGGTAAGATTAGGGTTGCTGACATTACTCACCAGACCTATTGCCGGATGTATGTGTATGTCTTGCCAACCCATTCTCTTGGCTGATTGTGACATTTATGGCCACTATATAGGAAAACAACAAAACACGCTCCTCAACACATCTAGTAGCTAGCCACTCATAGCCACCAACACATAGGATATGATGGCCAAACACACACATACCTGTCAAGCCTTGGAATAGAACACCTACCTGTCTATTCTATCACACTACAGCATTACGTAGTTGCAGAACATGGTACCGAGATTACTGGGACACAGCACTCCCAGAGGTGAACTTCTAGGTGGATGACATCATTGGCATTGCCAAAGTTGGCGATAGGGATTGTATGGAGTGTGAGCATTCTAAAAGCGTTACTCCATCCTCAGGCAGACGGACACACCCACACAGTTGGCATGGCTGGGATTAGAACACTAATCTAACTACTTTATCACACTACAGTATTATGCAGTTACAGAACGCGCTACTGAGATTACTGGGGCACATCACTCCCAGAGGTGTACTTCTAGGTGGGTGACATCATTAGCAATGGCAAAGTCAGCGATAGGGATTGTATGGAGTGTGAGCAGTCTAAAAGCATTATTCCATCTCCAGGCAGATGGACACATACACACAGTTGGCATGGCTGGGATTAGAACACTGACCTAACTACCTTATCACAGTACAGCATTACACAGTTACAGAACGCGCTACCGAGATTACTGGGACACAGCACTCCCAGAGGTGTATTTGTAGATGGGTGACATCATCGGCCTTGCTAACGGTGGGTATAAAAAATGTATGGAGTGTGAGCAGTATAAAGGTATTACTCAGTCCTCAGGCGACACACACACGGCAAGTGTGAGACTAAAACACCAACCTAACCACTTTATTACACTACAGCATTACACAGTTACAGAACACGCTACTGAGATTATTGGGACACAGCCCTCCCAGAGGTGTATTTGTAGATGGGTGACATCATCGGCCTTGCTAACAGTGGGTATAAGAAATGTTTGGAGTATGGCCAGTCTAAAAGCAATTTAGAGTCCATCGGCAAATGGGGACAGACATACACACACACTCCAGTGTCGGGTACGGAACACCTGCCTATTTACAGATTACTATTACAATACTACATATATACGAATCGCACCATACAGATTACACATGTCAAGGCTGTCATTATGACCATCTGAGAATGTGGACATCAACAGGGATGCTGGCAGTTAAGATGTACATACCGGTGAACCTGTGTGTTTAAAGTATGAATCCATCCTGACCTGGAGTATGCCCATCTGTGGAATGGACGACTACTACCACTATACAGGGTTACAATGGCCATGCCCATACACAGAGGCACATAACCAACACAAGGTGTCACTGGGCATGATCACACACTTAGTAGCACAGGGCTGTTCAGAATGCACTGTGTCCATCTACACAAGGATATACTGGGCATGCTCATACACTTAGTAGCACAGGGCTGTTCGGAATGCACTATGTGTCCATCTACAGAAGGATATACTGGGCATGATCATACACTTATTAGCACAGGGGGCATGCTCACACACTCAGTAGCACAGGGCTGGTTGGAATGCACTACTATGTGTCCATCTACACAAGGATATACTGGGCATGCTCATACTCCTAGTAGCACAGGGCTGACTGGGATGCACTCTGATGCTAAACCCAAAGGGCTACAGTGGCCATGCTATTACAGGTAGACTTAAATAACACATTGTAATGGGCTCTGGTGTTGGTAGTTGTCATTGTTAGTGGGAACCCTGCTCTACATATATTTGACACCGGTCTTTAACAAATCAGCTGTCATTCTGGGATGACATGGCTGACAGTAGGCAGGCCTTTGTCACATATCACATGCATCCATGATACAAGGGAGTGTGGATATTACCCAAGTCGCATCCACCCACACAGTGCCATTCCAAAGCAAATGTCCTAAACAAAGGTTAACTACCATACACCTACAGGACAACTGCATTGTTTTCTTATGCTAACCAGTGCTAGATGTGTAGCATCCATATTCACAGCTGGCCACTGTAGATCCAACAATGGGGAGTACTGACATCTGTGCAGTGAGGAACACCTGGCTGATGTCTCTGTAGTGCACAATAGCACCACCACCATATACCTCAGAACCTAGCACTACCACTATATACCTCAGAACCAGACGTGGGCCATAACACAGGTACGGACCACTCCAGGTGGTGTAACCACATACATAAAGGCCACTCACATGTTCTGACCTGTCCCCCCACAAAAGGCATCACAGATGAGCCATGTGCAGGACACAGTGTCACATGCTGCATTCTAGGATGTAAACTGCAGACACCACCATGCCCTCGGACCACCACCACGCAACCATACATGTTGTATGACAGACGAGTATGCCACCATGTGACCCTTGACCTGTGTACATTACTAAGCTCTACATCAACTGTAGACAGTACCCATCTACTGACACAGTTGCATCATGCGTTATGCAATGCAATGATACCACTGTCTGTGACCAGGTCAGCTGTACACATACCAAGGGCCCTCAGCACTGTCCACCATTAGCAAAGGTCTGCTGCTGTACAACAGTACACACCCTCATGTATGGATATGACATACATGTACCTGCCCTGGGCATGTGCATGCCACACACACAACATACTTGTAAATAGCATAGCTGTTGTAGTCCTTTGTGCAAACAGGTGGCTACAGCCATTACACACATGCACATGGAATGTAGGTCCATGGCTGCTGAATGCTAACAGCACATAAGGTGTGATATCAATGTTGACAGAGGTAACATTCCCTCTGTACTGGTCACCCATCATATCATACAGCAGTCCATGTGTCATGCATGTTAGTACACATATCCGCCAATTGCAATGCCTACAAACATGACCAAATGTCAGGATTGTAGGACTTACACTCCTGTACACGTAGTGTTGTGCATTCAGATAACATGCGTGTGCAGTTGCTGATGTATGCAGGAGGCATGTATCCTAGTACATCATGCAGCTGCAATGCAGCCTCAACATTGCCAACTGTATATGGTGATATGCTGAATATACAGAAAGATGTACCACAGGTATGGACAGATGTGTTGAAATAACTAAGTGGCGGGGCATCTTTGGAGATGGATGTTTGCTGTGTACAGCTCACAGGTGTGTCACAAGCGGTCCTACAATACCCTGTGTAACTGGTAAACAATGGTTTTGTTAATTGAAGGACATAACACACAACTTATACAGCGGTCAGGGTGATAGCGAAGGTAAATCACTTGACACCTGTTAATAGATATGATGACCCTAGTGCATATATCAGCACTGTTGTCACAGGAAGCATCAGTACAGTTTGTAATGCGTGCAATACTGCTGTACGTCTGACATACATAACATGAGATAGGCAAGTCTGAGATTCACAGTACTGGCATGTGTGGTTGCGTGTGTGTCCATATTTGTTACGTATTGTGAGGAATACATCTCAATTGTTACTCACTCTCCTGTACACTAGTGTACACATCTGTACAGACTGCAATGTATAAAGCAGGACATAGGCAGGGGCGTGTATCTCACACATGTGAGGTATCTGTATGTGCATGACATAGGTGTATTAATTACTGAATGCCACAGTGTGTGTATGTAGGGCTGTCTGGTCCCTGGGGTGAGGATATATGTAACTATACTGAACTGATAGGACCCCTCCCACCATCCAGGCGATGCATTTAACTATCTGTGTTGATGTCGCCGATCTTAGGCCGTACTGACTACCTGTATATGTGTATTCTCTGTGGTGCATCATGTAGGTGCACAGTACTGTAATGATGATTTGCACATAGGCAGGGGTCCTCAGCACACCAGTAGCAACTGTGTGCGAGTGCGTGTTACTGTGTCGGTGAAGCCGTGAGAGTGTGTGTGTGTGTGTGTGTGTGTGTGTGTGTGTGTGTGTGTGTGTGTGTGTGTGTTTGTGTGTGTGTGTTACAGTGTCACTGAATACATGAGTGTCAATACCTGAGTGTGAGGGTGCAGTTGTTTGTTGGCATCCTGTCATGGGAACATGTATTACTGATTCCCATTGAGGCATCCCACTTCCCACTGGCCTCTACCCTTGTAATCAGCTAGACCACTCTTTTACCTCACCACTCCATGTAACTGTACCTGTGATGTCACCCTTTATGGATGTCACGTCTGTGGCCACAGTAGCTTAATACACAGCTATCATCATCTTCGAACGGTAGAGGTGTTTGTAACGTGGGACATTCTCATTGGTATGTGGCAGCTACACGGTGCATGCTGGTATATTCATACATACCTGTGAGTAGTCCACATTGACATATGGGACACTTAACTACAAACACTGACATCCATCAGCACATGCAATTAGACCTGAAGAAGGACAGCAGAACAACATGACAAACATGCATTTACTGTTGTTACACAAGACACATACTGTTAACAGTATTGTACACCTGTACTACATGGTATTTCTGCTGACTGACAACAGTCCTCACCATTTGCAAACTACACATCATCCTAGTCTGTTCACCCTGTGAATCAGACCATATGGGCATGTCCCTGCACCGATGGTGTGGATGTCAGGGATGCAGAACAGGCATCATCATATGCACAGGGTGTTAATGTTTGCCAGAGGTCTAGGCTGCACCATTGGATGACATCATGTGTGTGGGTTTGGGCCTTTGATCTAATTGGGCATGTGTGGATGTTATGCATGTGTGTGTTGCGGTGCCCTACACATGTGTCCAGTGTGTGCATGTATGTCTGCACACAGTTCTCCCATGTGTCTGGCCTACACAGGGGTATTATTGACAGCTGCAGACTGTACAGGCGAGGTATTACAGTTCACAGTGTCTGGTCACGGACATGTGACCTGTGCCTGTCAGGGGTTGCACAAGCACTACCAGACAGAGGGGCAGATTGGGTACTGTCTGATGTCACTAGTCCACTGGAACTCTGTCCCTGTTGGAACCGTCCCGTGCCACGTGCACGTGGCCTCCTGTGTCATGGTGTGGATAGCACAGCACCAGATGCACTGCTGCTGCTACTGCCACTATGGGAGTGAGCATGTGAGGTAGCTCGTACACATAGACCTGACACAGGTGATGTAGCAGGCCTACGTCCATGTGCCCGTTGCCTCACTCCTACCAGATGTTCCAACACAGACAGCTCACACTCACAGATTGTCATGCCATGGTCAAGGACTCCAACCATTTCACCCAACCTTCTATCCAAAGTATCAGCAATCAGCTGTTGAGCATTTACCATTGCCTGGATGCTGTTGTCTAAAGAATGGACAGCAGCCCTCTGTAGCCTCTGATCTTCTCTGCTGCGCTGTTCAGCACGTGCCTGTAACCCAATTACAGCCTGAAACATGCGTCTGTTGACAACAGCTGCTGTGCTCTGTTGTGCAGGAGCATGTTGGCCAGAGGTCGCCCTACAAGCAGCAATGGCTACATGCCTGTGTGGGGCACCACTAGTAGCTTGGCTGACACCATGGTGTGCAGGCACACCTTCCATAGCCCCCACACTTTCCTGATCCAAGCTACCACGTGCCAACTGTCCTTCCTCTATGGCCACTGGTGATGGGGTATGTGCAGGTATGGGATCTGTGTGCGGGGATCAGGTGGATATAGATGGAATGACAAACAATCCCACAGTTTCAGCCCCTGACAACTCTGCCTGTGACCCAATCATACATTCATCATCACTGATAGAGTCTGTGGGGACACTAACATCTGATGTACCGCAGGAGGGCAATGCACCTACATCACCTGTGAGGGCAGGCAAGAACTGTACATTACAATCTATACAATAGACACACACACACGCATGTGATATGACAGAAGGCATGCAAGATGCATGTGATACAGCAGACGGCATGCACTGCAGACAATAATAGTGGTATTTATCATACATACCTAGGTTGCACACAGCATGCATGTGTGATAGCAGATAGCATGCAAATTACACAGTCATAGTAGTGGTTAGTATACATCCCTGTGTTACACCATGTGGACCACCACAAACAGCACACCTGCTTGATGTGTGGCATATGACCTTGATAATCACATGTAGTATGACATGTGATCTGCTGATGTGTGCAATGACATGCATACATGTTTAACACAATGGTGTCCTGTCGAATATACAGTGGGGCAATGATGTACCAATTCAGTGTTGTCTGTCCACCCTACAGATATACTGCAAATTTAGCTGATGTGCATGGCCATTGCAGGGAATCATGAGGAGTCTTTAGTGCTATACAGTGTGAGTTACAGACAGGGTTCATAGCCATGACTGTGTTCAGATACAATACATATATACTGCGGAATGTGACCCACGTCACTGAGGTGTATACACACTAAACCATGATGTGGAAGTTGTGACTCAGGTCACTGATGGGTATACGGATGACACCCCTGCACATCTGCAACCATATTGCTGCAGCCTGGCAACTATGGGCAGATATGGCAAACATGTAGGTACACGATGTCCCACATGGCATCTGTGTACTACACACACACACTCACAAGGAGCTAGTATGGCATTTATGTCCATCACCAGCAACGGGAATGTACTGTATCTGTGGCCTGATGTGGATACTGTACAGGTAACTGCTGTCATGTTGCAACACCCTCAAGATGTTCAACACATCCTATGTGGTGGATTGATGTTATGCCTATGCAAGATGTGCGCAGGCCTGTAGGATGTCTAGCATTCCACATCTACATTATGACCATTATACAAAGGCCATGGCCGAACCATGTGTAGCCATTGTAAGACATGGTGTACACACAAGCACAACACTTCTAGTGTGTGTGTGTGTTGCTCCATGTCTTCGGCCATCCTCCATGGCTATGTGTGTACATGTGTTGTCCAAATTATAGTGATGGGCATCTATTTCACATGTCTGTGTTGTCCCATATGACATATATGCTCCACTGACAACAGGGTTATGCAGATAAAGAGTGGTATGAGGGATATGTTTTCAGGTTAGGTAGGCAGTGTAGCAACCAGGTCAATAGATGTCATGGACATGTCAAGATAGCACATCACATTGTGTGACATTCATAGCAGGGCTATGATCCTCACCGATGAAACCTGTGTGCTGGCCATACTCCAGCCCACTGTGTAGTATTGTTTGTATTCACCACATGTGTAGGTCAGATCTGTTGTAAATTCCTAAAGTGAACAGCACCTCCACCATTGTATGCACAGCTGTCAACACATCTGGCAATAAAGTTTGTGAGGATTCATGTCGGTGAGATGATTCACATAGTTTGCAAGTGTGGCACATGGATAGTCATTGTGATGCATTGCAAGCCCGACCTATAAATTGTGACAGGACCATACATTATGTGTACATGTCGTGAATGGTCACATGGCAGATAGATTTGTGCATTATGGTTCCTGATAAATAATAACACTCTCACCTGCAATGGGCTGCTGTCACTGCAGAATGCCAGAGGTACCAAAATAGGAGTAACACAGCAGTATGAGCATAATCCACCCCTGTATAAAGGCTACAGGGAGCAATGTGCATAACACATACACCAGTACATTAGATTATACTATGGTGTGTGCACATGTGTGCATACACAGAGTAGCATACTATAGTATGCAGCATGTGTGTATACATGCCTTGCATATTATGTTACATTACATATTGTACAGTGACACATGCAGCTATATGGAATATAGTTGTTATAGGTGCAGTACTGACTTATCAGGCAACTCCAGGCTCAGTGGCTGAGAGACACCCACCTCCACAATATCGGCTAAGGCTTGTGGATGTGGTTCTGCAGGTGTCCCCAGGTTGGCCAGTAGCTCCTCAGTACGTGTGAGTGGGGGCTGGGTTGGTGGTCCACCACATGTTGCAACTTGTTCCCTGGCAATTGCATTCACACGCTGTTTTGCCCATCTAATGAGGTTTGTACAGTGTCTGCACACCTGCTGGTATGTGCGGTTGTGACCACCCACATCATTAACTTTCCTGTGAAGTTCCATCCAGAGGGCATCCCGCTGCTGTGCATCCTGTGGCACATGGCTGAACAGGATGTCATGATTATCGAGTAGGTATGGGATGAGGGCCTCACCCTCCAAGCATGTAAAAGGGGGAGGCCTTGCACACAGCATACCTGGAAGACATAAGGATGGAGACAGGTCACAGTACCTCAGAGACATACAGAGCTACAGCTGAACATACATGTGTACCGCATTACTTCAGTTTAAATAGTTGTATTTGCAAACCTACATGACACTGACGTGTTTGTGTCACACACATGTGACACTCAATGTTGAGTGGATATTATCACCATATATGTGTGTGTGTGTCACCTGATTACATTGCTCATACTCCATGTGGTTGCTGTCTTGATTTGGGCATGTCTGTTTGCCTGTACTGGTGTTCCTACCTATCAGTACATGGCTAGATGTGTCCACATTAATGCAGTCGACCTTGATGCAGTGTATATGTCACATATAAGGACTTACACTGCCTTAACAGACATGACCTGTGACCCTGCAGACATGCTCACATAAGGTTTTACATGTATGTGTTCTGCCATATACAGCTACATGGCACTGTACAGCGATTCAACATCTTGCCATGTATCACCTGTGTTGTACATGTGATACACATGGGACACTGGCTAGACAGATGGTATATGCAGGGATGGATATCAACTAGTGTCATGTTTGGCATTCCTTTTACTATCTGTGAGAGTCAGAGAGGGTGACATTCCCTGGGTCCCTACTGTGCCAGTGCATATGCTATGCGTTGCCTCTTTGCCAAGGCCAGGTCATACTGGGCATGCCTCCTTCCCCCTACTGGGTCCGGCTCAGGTTGTTCCTCCTCTGAGTCACTCTGTGCCTGAACAGGCCTTGGCATTGGTGGGTGGCTGTGTGGCCCTGCCCCATGCTGTTACCGCTGCAGCTGTTTCTGCAGGATCATATTGTGTAGCATAGCACATACATTAACAATTTGGGTGCATGTAGCTGGTGAATAATGCAAGGCTCCACCGGTTGTGTCCAGACACCAGAACCGTGACCTGAGCATCCCAAGCACATGCTCTATTATATGTCTGGCTTATTCGTGTGCCTCATTATGGCGTCGTTGTTCAGGTGTGTGTGCATTTCTGATGGGTGTCAATAGCCACGGCTCCAGTGGGTACCCAGCATCACCCACTAGGTGACCGTATTGACAAAGCTGTGGTACAGCTGCGTCAGATGCCATATATCGGAATTGTCATAGCTTGCAGGGCAGCCAGCACACACATTCAGTATAATGCCCTGGGCATCGCATACATCCTCGCAGTTGATGGAGAGGATGCCCCTGCGGTTAATGTAGGCTCTACCCTCTCACCGGGTGGTGCTTTGATGTTTACGTGCATGCAGGCTATGGCACCCACTACCCCAGGGTAGTCTGCCATTTGGTGGAAGAGAGGCATATTGCTGGACAACACTTCACATGTGTTGCGGAAATGTATGTGCTCACTGGCATGTGGTGACATGGCATCCAGGAAATGGTGGAATACCCTGGATGCAGATGCCTGTGTGTGTGTGTGTGTGTGTGTGTGTGTGTGTGTGTGTGTGTGTGTGTGTGTGTGTGTGTGTGTTACAGTGTCACTGAATACATGTGTGTCAATACCTGAGTGTGTGGGTGCAGTTGTGTGTTGGCATCCTATCATGGGAACGTGTATTACTGATTCCCATTGAGGCATCCCACTTCCCACTGGCCTCTACCCTTGTAATCAGTTGGACCACTCTCTTACCTCACCACTCCATGTAACTGTACCTGTGATATCACCCTTTATGGATGTCACGTCTGTGGCCACAGTAGCTTAATACATATCTATCATGCTCCTGGAATGGTAGACGTGTTTGTAATGTGGGACATTCTCACTGGTATGTGGCAGCTACACAGTGCATGCTGGTATATTCATACATACCTGTGAGTAGTCCACATTGACATATGGGACACTTAACTGGAAACACTGACATCCACCAGCACGTGCAATTAGACCTGAAGAAGGACAGCAGAACAACATGACCAACATGCATTTACTGTTATTACACAAGGCACATACTGTTAACAGTATTGTACACCTGTACTACATGCTATTTCTGCTGACTAACAACAGTCCTCAACATTTGCAAACTACACATCAGCGTAGTCTGTTCACCCTGTGCATCACACCATATGAGCCTGTCCCTGCAGCGATGTTGTGGATGTCAGGGATGCGGCACAGGCATCATCATATGCACAGGGTGTTAATGTTTGCCAGAGGCCTTTACTGCACCATTGGATGACATCATGTGTGTGGGTTTGGGCCTTTGATCTAATTGGGCATGTGTGGATGTTATGCATGTATGTGTTGCGGTGCCCTACACATGTGCCCAGTGTGTGCGTGTATGTCTGCACACAGTTCTCCCATGTGTCTGGCCTACACAGGGGTTTTATTGATAGCTGCAGACTGTACATGCGAGGTATTACAGTTCACGGTGTCCGCCATGGACATGTGACCTGTGCCTGCCAGGGGTTGCACGAGCACTACCAGACAAAGGTGCAGATTGGGTACTGTCTGATGTCACTAGTCCACTGGAACCGTGTCCCTGTTGGGACCATCCCGTGCCACGTGCACGTGGCCTGCTGTGTCATGGTGTGGACAGCATAGCACCAGATGCACTGCTGCTGCCACTATGGGAGTGAGCATGTGAGGTAGCTCATACATGTAGACCTGACACAGGTGATGTAGCAGGCCTATGTCCACGTGCCCGATGCCTCACTCCTACCAGATGCTCCAACACAGGCAGCTCACGCTCGCGGATTGTCATGCCATGGTCAAGGACTCCAACCATGTCACCCAACTTTCTATCTAAAACATCAGCAATAAGCTGTTGAGCATTTACCATTGCCTGGATGCTGTTGTTTAAAGAACAGACAGCAGCCCTCTGTAGCCTCTGATCTTCTTTGTTGTACTGTTCAGCACGTGCCTGTGCCTCCATTACAGCCTGAAACATGCGTCTGGTGACAACAGTTGCTGTGCTCTGTTGTGCAGGAGCATGTTGGCCAGAGGTCCTCCTACAAGCAGCACTGGCCACGTGCCTGTGTGGGGCACCACTAGTAGTTTGGCTGACACCATGGTGTGCAGGCACACCTTCCATAGCCCCCACACTTTCCTGTTCCAAGCTACCACGTGCCAACTGTCCTTCCTCTATGGCCACTGGTGATGGGGTATGTGCAGGTATGGGATCTGTGTGCGGGGATCAGGTGAATATAGATGGAATGGCAACCAATGACACAGTTTCAGCCCCTGACAACTCTGCCTGTTACCCAATCATACATTCATCATCACTGCTAGAGTCTGTGGGGACACTAACATCTGATGTACCGCAGGAGGGCAATGCACCTACATCACCTGTGAGGGCAGACAAGAACTGTACATTACAATTTATACAATAGACACACACACACACGCATGTGATATGACAGAAGGCATGCAACATAAATGTGATACGGCAGATGGCATGCAGCTCAGACAATAATAGTGGTATTTATCATACATACCTAGGTTGCACACAGCATGCATGTGTGATAGCAGACGGCATGCAAATTACACAATCATAGTAGTGGTTAGCATACATGCCTGTGTTACAGTATGTGGACCACCAGTCAGGAGGAGAAGGTAACCTCACACAACACAATTCCAGTATCACATAGTCCCACCACATCAGCGAGCCAAACACATAAATACACAAAAACATACTCGGAGGCTCTAAATAAAAATCTACCTAAGCAACAGAGACCTCCAAAGCAGACATCCAAGCAAACGCTACCTCAAAACAAAACACGCACAACACATAGCCCACAAAGTCAATGTGCCAAGCAGCCACAACCCTTAAGGCTGAATAACACACCTGATACTCTTGTAATAGGTGACTCTATTGTCAGACACACTGACGTCCCGCTCACCAGGCTGAATAAAAAGAAGGTCACGGTGAGCTGCCTGTCGGGTGCTAGGATCCGCCACATAACACAAGCACTCAGGTCACTCCAAAGCAAATACAAATATGACTCAGTCATTGTACATGCTGGTGTGAATGACCTGAGACCTACCTCCCTGGACTACATGAAAAGAGACATAGAGGAGCTCTCTGATCATGTAGCCCAGGCTGGTATGACCCTAACCTTGAGCAGCATCTTACCCTCACCTAGAATGATGCCACAGTACAAAGACAAAATGATCGATTTTAACAATTGGCTAAAACTTTGGTGTCATTCAAAGGGGATCCAGTGTCTGTCAGCCTGGGATGACATGCTCGACAAGCCACATTGCTTCACTAGGGACGGCTTGCACCTGTCACCACTGGGCTTTCAGCTATTGGCAAAGGCTCTTGCCAACCCCATAGTGCCTTTTTTAGGCAAGGCTCAAAAGTCAAACCCATCCCCATAGACAGCACAAGGAACAAGAAACTAAGGGTAATGCTGCTTAATGCCAGAAGTCTTAACCTCAAGATGCACTCACTCGAAGCTCTCCTCAGTATGGAGAACATCGATATCTGTGCAGTGACAGAAACCTGGTTCAAGGCTCCAGAGAGCACCCCAGCACTACCAGGCTATACCTCATATCATGCTTTTCGGCCCCAAAACCCGGACCAAACCACAAAAGGAGGGGGAGTTTCCATATTTATCAAGGATATCCACACCTCCAGGTTAGTGGCATTGCACAAAGTATCGGAGACCATCCATGTGCAACTAACAGTGGGCAAGACTGCTTTTCAGTTTATAGCATCCTACAGACCACCCTCTCAAAGTCAGGAATCCACTCGGCTTTCCTGAAAACATTGGAGAACATGAAGATCTCTCCATACACCATTATATTGGGTGACTTCAACTACCCAAACATTGACTGGGAGCACTACTCAAGCCCCAGCACCTTAGCCCAAAGGTTCCTGAAAATTATAAACTCAAATGCTATGGAACAACTAGTCACCACTCCCACAAGAGGGGACAACATACTAGACCTGATCATTACCAACATGGGGACTCTATGCTCCACACCAGAAGTATATCCCTCATTGGTAAGATCAGACCATAAATTAATTTCACTGGATGTCCACATCCCAACCCCACCCCCAGCCCAGAAAACCACAGTGAAAAACTTCTCAAACGTGAACTTCTCACTTCTCAAAACCAAAGTGGAATCCTTCAAGGCCCCAGGACCAGTGGAAACTATGGCCCAAACTGCAGAATCCTATATAAACGCATTCTACGGACATCTCCAGGAATGCATGGATCATGCTATCCCAAACAAAACCAAGACCCAATCATCCAAAGGCAGGCATCCAGTCTGGTGGACCCCTGCCATAAATAAACTGTACAATAGAAGGAGGAAGCTACTACATGATAGAGCAAAATCCCTAATAGGGAAGGCATCTCTGATCAGTACTAGCAAAAAATTACGATCCCTCATAAAATCCTCCAAGGCCAGCTTCGAGAGAAAAATTGCACAGGACACCAAAGACAATCATAAGGCTTTTTCAGTTATGTTAGGAACCTGGGATGCAACTCCCAGACTTGTTCTGAGTTGATTCTAAACAACAAAAAAATACACTGAACCCACAGACATCGCCAATATCCTGGCAGACAGGTTCAGTGCTAACTTCTCCACCCCTTCCCCCCCAAAAGAGCAAGTATCTATCCCGGCAGAGGGCTGCCTCCCAAACATCTCTGATGCTCAGGTGAAGGCTGCCCTCCAAAGCAAAAACACTGCTTCCATGGGACCAGATGGCATCCCAGGTTGGCCCTACATGAACTCCAAGAGGAACTAATCCCTCAAAAACAGCTATACAATCTCAGCCTCACTACAGGATATGTGCCCACAGAATGGCGTACAGCAACAGTGGTCCCACTCCACAAAGGTGGAGCCTCTACAGACCCTTGAAACTATCGCCCCATAAGCCTGACTAGCTTAGTCTGCAAGGCTATGGAGAGGATCATCATGGAGCTCATAAACAAAGACATTGGGGACCTACAGACACTAGATCCTACCCAGTTCGGCTTTGTCAAGGGCAGATCCTGCCTTTTGAACCTGGTTGACTTCTTCGAAACAGTCACCAAAGCCATAGATGAAGGGAAGGTAGTCCACACAGCCTATCTGGACCTTGCAAAGGCATTTGACACGATACCCCACTCGGGCATCATAGATAAGCTATCCAGCTTAAATATAAACCCCTATGTCACAAGATGGGTCGCAAACTGGCTCAAAGACAGAACCCACAGAGTGAGAGTTGCTGGAGCCATGTCAGACTCGAAACCGGTCACAAGTGGCGTCCCACAGGGTTCTGTCCTGGGACCACTCTTGTTTGGTATATACTTTTCCGAGGTACAGGCAAACGTGGAAGGACTATGGCTCACCAAGTTTGCAGACGACTGCAAACTGGGCGCCATAATCGACTCTCCAGCTGTCACAAACATCCTTCAAAAAGGTCTCACAGAGACAGATAACTGGTGCCAGCACCATGGTTTAAAGCTAAATGCCAAAAAATGTATAGTCATACCCTTTGGCAAAAACAATGTGCCCACAAATTACCACATAGGCGGAAACCCATTAAGTACAGAGAAAGTTATTAGGGACCTGGGGACCCAAGTTGATAGCAATCTCTCCTTTGAAAACCACATTGTCAAAGTGGTTAGAAAGACCTTCTACATAGCCCATCTCATCACGAACGGTTTCAAATCTAGATCAAGAGAGGTAATCATGCCCCTTTATTCATCCCTCATCAGGCCCATCATAGAATACAATGCCCCTTTTGGGAAGTACCTTACCCGACACCTGCAGCAATTAGAGAGACCCCAAAAGTATCTCACCAAAAGGATCAAGGGTCTCAAACAGATGCCATATGCTGCTCGGTTAAAAAAATTCCAGCTCTACTCAGTTGCATACCGCCTACTTCGAGGCGATCTATGCCTAACATACAAAGCTATGTCAAATCCAGAATTCATGGACATGCTCCACCTCAGTAAATCTAAATCCCTTAGAGCCACACGCTCGAGGGACTTGAACCTCAGCACAGAAATAAATAGAACTTAAACCAAAAAGGCAAATTGAAGTCCGAAACTCTGGCAGAACGAAAAAACGCCAAATAACCCTTTAATGTAGTTTATTTCTTGTAAGCGCTTTCGGTAAGGAAAATCTTCCCCACCTTCCTCAGACAAAACTTATAACAACCATCAAACATCAAAGTTCTTTTTAAATACTTGTAAAGTTATGACCTCATAATTATTCATCAAGAATTTAAAAGGCTAATACCATTTTAAAACCAAACATTTTCTTAATACAGATTAATCACAGCAAGCAAGCAGGCAAATACATATAATAGGCAGACTGAACTGTGTTGACCAGACCTGATAACATTAAAATGTACAACTCTAAAAATAAAGCTATATACAATAAATACCATAAAATGCAATAAATATAATACCATGTACATGATGTTGAAAGTTATTTAACCCTACAAGTGGACAGTTCTTAAAATTAATAAACTGATGAATTTATAAATTTCCTATAACATACTTTTTTACGTATACACATTTTGTTGTATATATATTTATGTTTTTACATGTTCTTGTAAATACATATTTATTTATCTATATTCCACAGAGTGCATGTAACTAAAAAACATGTCACATCCAGTATCCCAAATTTTGACTAGAAATGATAAGTAAATTAAATAATTTCATCTATTTAGTGCAAATAGTTTCAAAAAACACTTAATCGACACTATCTCATTCAAACCAGGGGCAAAATAAGCAGCAGTACGAATCTGCCAAAAAACCTCCTGTGCCTCAAGCTTTAATTGCCATGGGCCCCCTCTCACTTGTGGCTGCACCTGTTGCAAAACCACAAAAACAAAATCATGATCCACATTACCATGAATATGTTTGGCCAGTGCATTGTTCAAGTCACACCTTTGAATAGCATATAGATGTTCATATATCCTTTTCTTTAGTGGTCTATCGGTCTTACCTATGTAAAATGCTGGACATTTATTACATAGAGCCGCATAGACCACACCCTTAGAAGTACAACTAAAGGAACCCTGTATATCAAAATATCTGCCAGCCATAAAAATGGTGGGAGCAACCCTAATGTATTTACAGTAATGACACATGCCACACTTTTTCATACCCGTTTTGTTGGCATGATTATTAGTTTTGATGTTAGTCATTTCTAATAATTGTTTTAAATTCTGACCTCGCCTGTAAGTGATGGTAGGTTTGTCGCCCAATAATTTTAACAGTACATTGTCCTCTGCAATAATTTTCCAATTCTTAAATATAATGTTGTTTATAATCTGGGCATCCATACTGAAAGTGAACAAAAAATTGATATTATTCATCGTACCATCTTTGTTATGAACTTTAATACCCATACTCCCACCTCTAAGTAGTGGTTCAAAATGACCTGATGTTCTTTTAGTGTATACCTCCTCTTTTAATTCTTCTACAAAATCTAAGGGGTATCCTCTTGCAATAAACAAAGATTGAATTTTTTCACATTCAGATACAAAATCTGACAAATTAGACACCATCCGGGCCGCTCGAACAAATTGTCCCTTAACTACACTTCGTTTTTGGTGTCTAGGATGGGAACTCTGAAAGTGTAGGTAGTTGTTGGAAAATGTGGGTTTTCTATAAATAGTTGACTTGAACTGTTGTGAATCATAGTCTTTAGTTATTTTCACATCTAGAAATGAAATTTCATGTGAATCAATAACATGAGTAAATTCCAAAAAGTTTGTCATATTTGACATGTTATCAATAAAGATTGGAATCATGTCCACAGGTCCTTCCCACAAAAAGAACATGTCATCTTGGTACCTTGTGTACCAAGTGACATTTTTCTGGAAAAAGTGGTTTTGAAACAAAAATTCATGTTCCCAATGTGCTAGAACACTATTTGCAAAAGTGCAGCCACAGGGTGAACCCATGGCAATTCCAGAGGTTTGCAGAAAATAGTTATTTTTAAAAATTAAGAAATTATTACAAAGAACAATATCAAGTAATGTCTCAACTAGGCATATCTGTTCATGCGAAGCCCCTTTACGTAACATGAAATCAATTGTCCATTGCACACCAACATTATGTGGAATGACCGTATACAGGTCTTTAATGTCCACTACTAAGAATGTCTGAGCTGGATCAAAGGCTATATGGCTTAAGTTCTCAAGAAAGCTCCAAGAGTCTCTGCATATTTGTTCTTGTTTCAATAAAGGTTTCAGAATGTTAACTACCACTTTAGCACAAGCATACGTAGCAGACCCTCTACCATCAACAATTGGTCTAAAGGGAGGGTCGGCCACGCTCTTGTGAATTTTAGGAGTCCCAAAAAGGGCAGGGATCCTCGGGGCTGTCATGGTAAGAAACTGGAGCAAATCAGAATCAATTACTCATTCAAGAAACAGATCGTCCAGTAATTCTTTGATCTTCCTATTGGCAATATTAACCTCATTTACACTGACAGCTATATAGGGGCCTGTATCTAGATATTCAAGCATTTTATTCTCATACTCAAAATTATCCATGAAAACAAGCCCTCCACCTTTATCAGGTGCCATAACTCTAATCTGGCATTGTCTAAGTAGTTGAATAAAGGCTAGATCATCTTCAGTAATATTCCGGTTCTTCCATTTTTTTCTTTTCCAGTGGAAAGTACTGTTTATTAGCCAATGCTCTGAGATCCAGCTCACACATCTTCTCAAAACAATTAAGAGTGCTATTGAGAGGTGGATTAAAGACGCTAGAAACCCTATAGGAACTAAGTAGAGAAGGGGTATTCCCCAACAACGATGTAAGATTGAGTTTCCTGACATATAACTTTAAATCAACTATAGTGTTGACAAGGTTAAATTTTCTGTCAGGTACAAACGATAATCCTTTGGCAAAAAAATGAATTACACTATCATCCAATGTCAGAGAAGTATAATTATAAATTTTGAAGTCCCCAGTTTCATTAAACATTATAGTAGGTCTCACTGAGGATGGAAAACCATTACTATCATTGTTGTACTCAAGTTGGCTAAAAACTAGCGTCTGCGCTGATTGCCCCTCTTCTTCCTTTGATTCCGCCCCCGATAGTTGTTGTTCGATGAGACATTCCTCGAACTGGTGCCCCTCTGAAAACCCTGGTTTGTTTCAACAGTGTTCTCAACTTCATTAATAACCTGTACTTCATTACTGTTATTTCTATCATGCGAATTACTATTTAATCTGTTAGATCTAATGCGTTCACTTCTACGTATTGGTTGTGCTTCACTGTCATCCCTTGATGCAGTAGCATTTAAATTAGAATTTAAATTATCCCCTAATGATGGTTGCCTCCAAGCTGCAACTTGGCCAAGTGGGGGTGGGGGATAGGCCTTCCTATTTTCATATTCTAAAATGTCCCTATCTATTTTCCGTTTCTTATTGTTGACCATTTTATTGATAGAGACCTCAATACTAGACAGAACCCGCTCAAAATCATATTTATACCTACAGAAATCTGCATGACTCTGTAATGATGTTTCCAGTTTCATTAAATCATTTTGTAAAACATTAACCTCATTCAAATAAAATTTAATTAAACAATCCATGAATTCCATACCTTGTTTGTCAAACATTTTAAGCAACAAAATGTGAAATTCTGAATTTCTAATAATCCCAGCCGGGTACCGCCATTGGCGCAAACCCTTTGGCACAATTTGCTTATCAATACACTCGCGAAGATATGAAATCTCTAGTTGTAGTTTCCTACAACGAAAAAGTTTAGAGTCAAAAGAGTTCAGCTCTTCCAAAAATGAACTCACCCTTTCATCTTGCGAGTGTGCATTAGGGCCGGAATCAGTTGAAAAAAAAGTCAGTTTTAGCTAAAAATAAAGAAACTTTAGGCAAAGTAGATGTTTTAGAAGTTGTTGGTGTTGTAGAACTATTGCCTCCTTCAGATACACCATTTGCCCCAAACGTAACCCTCAGCTGTTGATTTATTTGATTAGATTCAACAGTCCGTACTCCATCTCTTTCAGGCACCACGGTGATACCCCTTCCTGTTGAAGGAACCGTACGTACGTTACTAGCTGTGGGTGACGTTGTCACGTGTGGTGTAGCGTCAACATTACAATCGTCTGCTCCTAGTATCCTTTGGGAAAGTCTGTCCACTTTAACCATAAGTAGATTAATGAGTATGGTTAAATCATTTTGCGACATCGAACTAGTCGCAGGGGTCAAGTTAAAACTTGGCCCGCCAAGGTTTAAATCTGCTTGCTGCTGTCCTTCAAGAACGGAACAACCGTCCTCGTTTTGCGTTTTTTTGGTTTTAAAATGGTATTAGCCTTTTAAATTCTTGATGAATAATTATGAGGTCATAACTTTACAAGTATTTAAAAAGAACTTTGATGTTTGATGGTTGTTATAAGTTTTGTCTGAGGAAGGTGGGGAAGATTTTCCTTACCGAAAGCGCTTACAAGAAATAAACTACATTAAAGGGTTATTTGGCGTTTTTTCGTTCTGCCAGAGTTTCGGACTTCAATTTGCCTTTTTGGTTTAGTTTCACTTGGTTTGTGTGATCTACTTTCCTAATAAATAGAACTTGCTGGAGGGACAGGTTCATAACCCAGAGGCTCCCTTCGCTCTGGAATAGAATTCCAGTTCATGTGAGGCACAGCACCTCACTGAATCTCTTCAAGAAGAATCTCGATAGGTGGATGGGGGATCATAGGTTTGTCCCAGGGATTACTCCCGTGTCACTATTAGACAGAGGCACAGTAAACTAAACCTTAAAATGGGCACAGTGTACTCAAATCAAGGGGTGGCATAAGCCATACAGAATCAGGCTAGGCTTATAATTGCCCCAGGGCAGATAGCCTAGTATGAACCTATTAACCACAGGTTAATAGTACACCTGCCTGATATGTGGCATATGACCTTGATAATCACATGTAGTATGACATGTGATCTGTTGACGTGTGCAATGACATGCATACATGTTTAACACAATGGTGTCCTGTCGAATATACAGTGGGGCAATGGTGTACCAATTCAGTGTTGTCTGTCCACCCTATAGATATACTGCAAATTTAGCTGATGTGCGTGGCCATTGCAGGGAATCATGAGGAGTCTTTAGTGCTATACAGTGTGAGTTACAGACAGGGTTCATAGCCATGACTGTGCTCAGATACAATACATATATACTGCAGAATGTGACCCATGTCACTAAGGTGTATACACACTAAACCATGATGTGGAAGTTGTGACACAGGCCACTGATGGGTATACGGATG
Source organism: Protopterus annectens (assembly GCF_019279795.1). Taxonomy (NCBI): domain Eukaryota; kingdom Metazoa; phylum Chordata; order Ceratodontiformes; family Protopteridae; genus Protopterus; species Protopterus annectens. The sequence goes on from NC_056744.1 coordinate 808,871,738, forward strand.
ACACACCTGCACATCTGCAACCATATTGCTGCAGCCTGGCAACTATGGACAAACATGGCGAACACGTCAGTACACAATGTCCCACATGACATCTGTGTACCACACACACACACACACACACACACACACACACACACACACACACACACACACACACACGAGGAGCTAGTATGGCATTTATGCCCATCACGAGCAACGGGAATGTACTGTATCTGTGGCCTGATGTGGATACTGTACAGGTAACTGCTGTCATGTTGCAACACCCTCAAGATGTTCAACACATACTATGTGGTGGATTGATGTTACGCATACACAAGATGTGCACAGGCCTGTAGGATGTCTAGCATTCCACATCTACATTATGCCCATTATACAAAGGCCATGGCCGAGCCATGTGTAGCCATTGTAAGACAGGGTATACACACAAGCACAACACTTCTAGTGTGTGTTGCTCCATGTCTTTGGCCATCCTCCATGGCCATGTGTGTACATGTGTTGTCCAAATTATAGTGATGGGCATCTATTTCACATGTCTGTGTTGACCCATATGACATATATGCTCCACTGACAACAGGGTTATGCAGATAAAGGGTGGTATGTGGGATATGTTTTCAGGTTAGGTAGGCAGTGTAGCAGCCAGGCCAATAGATGTCATGGGCATGTCAAGATAGCACATCACATTGTGTGACATTCATAGCAGGGCTATGATCCACACTGATGAAACCTGTGTGCTGGCCATACTCCAGCCCACTGTGTAGTACTGTTTGTATTCACCACATATGTAGATCAGATCTGTTGTATGTTCCTAAAGTGAACAGCACCTCCAACATTGTATGCACAGCTGTCAACACATCTGGCAATAAAGTTTGTGAGGATTCATGTCGGTGAGATGATTCACATAATTTGCAATTGTGGCACATGGATAGTCATTGTGATGCATTGCAAGTCCGACCTGTATATTGTGACAGGACCATACATTATATGCACATGTTGTGAATGGCCACATGGCAGATAGATTTGTGCATTACGGTTCCTGATAAATAATAACACTCTCACCTGCAACAGGCTGCTGTCACTGCAGAATGCCAGAGGTACCAAAATAGGAGTAACACAGTAGTATGAGCATAATCCACCCCTGTATAAAGGCTACAGGGAGCAATGTGCATAACACATACACCAGTACATTAGACTATACTATGGTGTATGCACATGTGTGCATACACAGAGTAGCATACTATAGTATGCGGCATGTGTGTATACATGCCTTGCATATGATGTTACATTACATATTGTACAGTGACACATGCAGCTATATGGAATATAGTTGTTATAGGTGCAGTACTGACTTACCGGGCAACTCCAGACTCAGTGACTGAGAGACACCCATCTCCACAATATCGGCTAAGGCTTGTGGATGTGGTTCTGCAGGTGTCCCCAGGTTGGCCAGTAGCTCCTCAGTACGTGTGAGTGGGAGCTGGGTTGGTGGTCCACCACCTGTTGCACCTTGTTCCCTGGCGATTGCATTTGCATGCTGTTTTGCCCAACTAATGAGGTCTGTACAGTGTCTGTGCACCTGCTGGTCTGTGCGGTTGTGGCCACCCACATCATTAACCTTCCTGCGAAGTTCCATCCACAGGGCATCCCGTTGCTGTGCATCCTGTGGCACATGGCTGAACAGGATGTCGTGATTATCGAGTAGGTATGGGATGAGGGCCTCACCCTCCAAGCATGTAAAAGGGGGAGGCCTTGCACGCGGCATACCTGTAAGACATAAGGATGGAGACAGGTCACAGTACCTCAGAGACATACAGAGCTACAGCTGAACATACATGTGTATCACATTACTTCAGTTTAAATAGTTGTATTTGCAAACCTACATGACACTGATGTGTTTGTGTCACACACATGTGACACTCAATGTTGAGTGGATATTATCACCATATATGTGTGTGTGTGTGTGTGTGTCACCTGATTACATTGCTCATACTCCATGTGGTTGCTGTCTTGATGTGGGCATGACTGTTTGCCTGTACTGGTGTTCCTACCTATCAGTACATGGCTGGATGTGTCCACATTAATGCAGTTGACCTTGATACAGTGTATATGTCACATATAAGGACTTACACTGCCTTAACAGACATGACCTGTGACCCTGCAGACATGCCAACATAAGGTTTTACATGTATGTGTTCTGCCATATACATCTACATGGCACTGTACAGCGATTCAACATCTTGCCATGTATCACCTGTGTTGCACATGTGATACACATGGGACACTGGCTAGCCAGATGGTATTTGCAGGGATGGATATCAACTATGGCATGGACAGTCAAAGTCAACTAGTGGGCTATATGCCATGGGCCATGTATGCATCTAGGATGAAAGGTTACTTGACAGTAGCCAACAGGTGGGTCTGTGGGGTCAGGTGGAGCAGTGCCACATTACTTATCCACAGGGTTAATGATACATATACCATGCGTTACCATGTGGTCATCACACCATGTCTGAGAGGGGAGCAATGTGCAGCTTTCATGGACAGGAATGCATATTATGGCAGGACTATGTCAAGTGTATGGGACAAGGATCTGTCCAGCATGTGATAGGTGGATGTCCATGAAGTATGTGTTCAAGATTAGTATGTGTATGTGTAGCATGTCTGACATCACTGGGTTGGACATGGATTTATTCAGGGTATGCATCATCCTACATAGTGGAGATGGGGAATGGGAAGTCTGGTGTAGGCCATCTGCACATGGCCAATACCCCTTAAAGGAAGTATGTGATCTGATATGGGTCACTTGAGTGGTCTGTATGGCTGGACAATGATCTCTATATTTATGAATGGCACATTATTATTATTAGGGTTGCCACATATGACTCCCTGACGGGTGTGGTGACGTAGCTATTACAGGAAAGGCAACTGCCCAGCTGCATCCTTCACACACAAGTGTCTATTATGATGACCACTGCCTAGGTGATAGTTCATGAGTACAGGGTTATTATCATAGGGGTGACAATGCGAGTCAGCTATTGCTCCTAGGTCATAGTCATTTGCATACTTCAATAGGCAGATGCCTTCTGTTTGTCTGTGAGGTATGGACTACAATGAGGGAGAATAGAATTCATTAACCCTGACATACTGTAGCTGCCACTGGTGTGATGATCACGTATTATTCAGACACCTTCTGTAGTGTTGTTTCTGCCAGCAGTCCTGTTGCTAAACACTCCTGTGACATAGGAATGTACATCTAGTATACCGAGTGTAGGTGGTACACAGTATGGGTGATGATGTACTATGACCTGGCAAGGTTATGATATGCAGTGTGACCTCAACCATACTGTCATCTACATCTGTACTGCTGACATCACTTAAGTGATCAAGGTTCATGGCCTTCTAGACCCGACTCTGCAGGGTAGTAGTGCAGTGCTTCCCATTATCAGTGGTGTCTCCCCCTTTGTTGGGTTGTGATACCTGTTGGTGTGCACCATTCAGTGTGTACACAACCTGACATGGAGCTATATTTTACATGATGTGTACATGGAGAGCATCTTGTTTTGCCATATGTGTATGATACAGCCTGTGATGTGGGCAGATCCCATGCAAACTGAGTGCAGCTTGTACCTGCATAGGTGTGGGTACAGGGGCCCTGTGGTGTACATGGATATATGCTTGTGTACCTGTTGGGGGGAGGGGGCCATGTTTTTATATTATCCAAGTCCCTATCTGGATTGCTTATTCATGCTATGCAGTTGTTCAGGACTTGTAAACAGTACGTAAGCTAATGATTGCTATAGCACTCAATCTTCCACATCACCTACAGGTAAGGGTGAACAGGTTTTGTACATACTTTTCTCACTTGCGGAGAGTAAAGTAGCTGTTGTACTCACTTTCCTCACTTATCTAGGTGAATGTAGTTTTATATTCAGGCATGTCCAAAAGTCAACTGCCAGTGTTCTCACCTGTCTATCTGATGAATCTGGACATCTTGAGGCAATGTACACATTGCCTCATGTACACAGACAAGCCTCTCCGCCTACCACCCAACACTACAACCTGTGAGAGATGCACTCATCTAGCCAAACTGGAGGTAAAGGTCTCTCCAACCAAGCCTGACCCTGACTGTCATGTGGAGAAGGTACACAGTCACACAACACCACACTCATCACATAAGCCTTACTGTGTCTACCTCACCATTAACTGGGAAAACTACTTGTGTACCAACAAATTAGCTCAATGGTTTTTGGAATTCATAAACACCAATGCCCTGACGACTCAACATATACACACACCCACCAGGGGCAACAATATCCTAGTCCTAGTCATTACCAACATGAGTGACTGGTGCTCCACACGTGAAGCCAACTCCTCCTTGGTCCGATCAGACTATGTGCTGAACACCATTAATATCCACATCCCACACCTATCCCCCATTAAGTGAACCACAATATAATATGTCTACAAGGCCAACTACATGCTTCTTTAGGCAGACGTGGTGGACGTCATGACACCCATGCAGATGGACAGTACTGTTACAACTGCTGAATCCTACACAAATGCACTCTATAAGCACTTACAGGAGTGCATGGTTTGTGCTATCCCAAAGAGAACCAGGACGCTATACTCATAATTAACTAAACCAATCTGGTGGTACCCTGCCATAAACATATTGTACTACAGGAGGAAGACACTGTTGCAAACAACAGTACAATACCATGCGTAGAGGAGATCCCTGGCCAGCCTCAGTATGAAGGTGAGATCCCTTAAACGATCTTCCAAAGCTAGCTATGAAAACTTTAATGCAACTAATACCAACAACAACCACAGAGCCTCTATGTCAACAACCGGATCTGCTCTGAGTTACAGCACAAAGGCACAAACATTACAGAAACAATGAATATTGGCAACATCTCTCTCAAAGCTGCACACTCTGAAGGCAATATCACAGCATCCATGGGACTGGACAACATCCCAGGCTGCGTTTTACATAAACTTCAGATCGTACTGTCTCCTCACCTATGCACCATGTTCAATAATAGCCTCACATTGGGCATAGTGCCCCCTGAATAGTGCACAGAAACAGTTATCCCAGTCCACAAAGGTGGCACCACAATAGACCATGGGACCTATTTCCCTATAGGCCTGACTAGCCTGGTCTACAAGGCTATGGTGCACATCATGGATCACTGTCAGAGACATTGGGTACCTCCCAACCTTTGACCCCCTCCCTGCTTGGCATTGTTAAGGCCGGACCATGCCTCCTAAACCTGGTGGGCTTCATAGAGACAGTTACCAAGGCATTAGATGAGGGTAAGGAGGTCCACACAGCCTACCTAGATCTCTCATAGGCTTTCAACACCATTCCTCCTTCTGTTATTATCAACATACTCATCTGCCTGAACATTAACCCCTACGTCATGTGATGGTTTGCAAAGTGGCTCACAGACAGAACACACACAGTAGGAGTTGCATACCCTAGGTCCGACTGTATACCAGTTACAACTGCTGTCCCCCAGGGCTCAGTCCTAGGACCCCTCATGTTCGGTATATACTTCTCTGACATACAGACAAGCACAGGAGGGCTTTGGCTGAAAAGGTTTGCAGGACGACTGCAAACTAGGGGACATAATTGTTTCCCCAGCTGTTACAGACACCCACTGGAAGGGTCGCACTGAGACGGATACCTGGTGTTAATATCATGGTATCAAGCTGAATGCCTAAAAGTGCATGGTCATCCCCTTTGGATATAACTAATTACCCGCAGACTACCACATATGTGCTAATCCCCTACATACAAAAAATGTAATACGGGATCCAGAAACACCAGTAGATAGCAATCTCTCCTTCGATACCCATAATGACAAGGTGGTTAGAATATCCTTCTACATGGCCCCCCTAATCTCTAATGGGTTCGCATCCAGATCAGAGGGGCCATTGTGACTCTACACATGTCATATCAGACCCATTAAAGGATACAACACCCCATTTGAGATATATCTTACAAGACAACTGTAACAGCTTGGAAGACCACACCAGTACCACATCAAGAGGATTACCGACCTCAAACAGATGACCTATGCAGCCCAACCTATGAAACTCCAGCTGTACTCAGTTGCATACCACATACTCACAGGTGATATCTGCTTGACATACAAGGCCCATGTTCAACCCTGTATTGCTGGATATGCTTCACCTAAACAGAAGCCCCTGAGAGCCACATGCTCTAGGGATATACACCTAACAACAACGATGAGTAGGACGTGCTGAACGGATAGATTCCTGACCCGGACGCTCCCTATGCTTTGGAGCATGATTCCAATGTAAATCAGGCAGTGCCCCTCACAAACACTCTTCAAGGAAAATGTTGCCGTGTGGATGGGAGACAGACATGTGCCTGGGGATCACTGCAGTGGCTCTGCTGGACAGAGGCACAGGGAACTATTGGCTATGCTGTTCAGAGGCACAGGGAACCAACCTATGGGGATGGCGAAAGACAACACATGCTAGCTAGGCTTACAGATACCCTTGGTAAGACAGCCTAGTACCTATCTTTGCACATATTTCATGTCTTATGTGCATGGATAGTTAAATAGCTCTTCCATTTTACTTTGCTATCATGCTGATAAACTGTCAGCTCACTAAAAGACATATGTATCCTGTTATTGTGTATTGTAAATGCCGATTGACATAACTAATGTTTGCCTACCATTACAGTAATGTTATGTAGCTTGTAATACATATCTGCCTACAATACTGTACATTACACAGTTATTGGCACAATATCCCACAATGCCAAACATACTTGCACAGTGGCCCAACCTTCCACATGTTATTCTCTGTATTACACCCATACATATGGCTACAGTTACAATATATCAACATATACTATCCCCTATTATAGCACATACTTGTTGGACCAACCCTGCCACTGACGTCGGCTGGTGAGGAGTATTTCTGTTCAAAGCCCTTATATAGCATCCCTTGTGGTGTATGCGGTGTTTGCCTTGTGACCTACAGCAGTACACACAAATACTACAAGCGTGACTATGCTCAACAATACATCACTACAAGATAACTGTTTCCACTATATGGATTGCATGCACTTTAAATGCTACAGAATAGTACTACATACACAGACATACTGACTGTTCTACATACCTTATTAGTAACCCGACGTATCGTTAAAAGTTGATTCAATCCTTTTCGGTTTGTGTTTCAATGTTATTTGTAATGTTCCGCTGGTATATACGGATGGTTTGAATGTGTGATGACACATCCTTTTCTAGTTACATATCGGTAACATGTGGTATCCTGTCCACCAATTGCTGTTCCAAAGTAGCTAATTGGATGCACATCAGCTGTGCAGCTACTCCATTAGCCAATACCATGGCAACAGTGGTGTATAAGTGAGTACTCCTTTTAGCAGTGTCCGTTTGCCTTACTTTCGAGGGAGATGGCCTAGATGTGCTATTGCAATATATTTCAACAGCTATATGGAGACACACAGCTATATTAGCTTCATGACTCCCGTGGACTGTGTGTAATGGCTAGACGATTTAGTTCTACATGTGAGTACAGCTGTTATATTTCGGAACAGTGCTACTTATGCAGGGTTTGTTTGTACCTGATACTTCTGCAGATGTTTAAGTCTGGCAAGGATGTTTGGCCAGCTCAAGGCCATATGGCTATGCATGAAGTGTTATGTGGTGTACAGTGTGCTCACCAGACATCCTTGATTTGGTGTACAAGTGTAGCATACTGTGCTGTTACTCACTAATTGCTAACACATCCCGGTGTACGCACAACCCTCTGAAATGGGATTAGTGCAAACAAACCCTATTATATCAGCAGCTGTTCCATTGTATAACAGCCACTATTTCACTTAGGGCCATGTTAGTGTGTTTCTGACAAGGTATGTTAAGGCTTCTGCAGATGTCGTACAGTGTGTGAATGATTTGTGATGTTATTACAGTTTGTATTGTAATATGTTTGGTTGTGGGGGTGATGTTGGTGGGTGTGCTTAGCAAATGCAGGTGTGTAGGAACTGCTTTTATGCATAATCGCTGTGTGTGAGGGTTCCTTCCCTTTTTGAACACCTATCCTTTTGTGGACTAATACAATGGTATTTGCAGGCTGATTCATTAAGGCACTGTTATGTGGTTCCTGTATAGCATGCAGGTGATGTTAGTCCTTTAATCCCTTCGGTAATACATCTGAATGTAATAACATGTTGCTACATGATAGCTGTGTATTTCTGTCATAGGTATTTGCAGTCATCGTAGTTGTGTTGGTGACTGACCCTCTTTAGCTAGGGTTGCCACCTTTTCATATGTCCATAGTGGGTCCTTTTCGGGGCACACATCTGATTTTACAGGCCGACACAAACCCATGGTCAGTACAAGGGATAGAACTTTCCTTTCTTGCCTAATTATAAGCTTATTCTTTTAGCAGTTTAGTAGCTTATCTTGTTTCCTGTACCATGTAGGTACTTTAGATACAGAAATAACTATTGTATGCAACTATTACAGTACATACGGGACATAATTATGTCCTACAATCCCAGGACATTTGCCATGTTTAATATATTTGATCAGGACACAACCGCCCAAAGAGGGAGTGTCCCTCGCAAAGTGAAACAGGTGGTAACACTATCATTGGCTCATGTCCATAGCACATATTTGTAATGGTGTATAGGCATATACTCTCCATATCCTTTGTTCATAAAGGTTGGTAGTGGCGGAATGTGTGATTGCTATGGTCTATGTTATACACATATGTGAACACTTCAACTGCTGTATACAGGAGACCTACAGAATTCTGAAACCACAGTGATCCGAAGCACACAGTCCCGGGAACAGACTCCCATACCCCACATTACCGACATTGACAGTAACTCGCGAATGTAACACGAACATGGGACACAAACATGCACACACAGACACACTGCTACCCATCACATCCAAACAAACCATCCTACAGTACATATGAGCAGGTGGTCAAGCCCCCCTACACACCTCATGTAGGTGCCTGCGCCCCACACACCACCCACTACTTTTATATTCTACATCCTAGGTCATGCAAACAGACACACAAAGCTAACGCACAACCACACATTACAGTCCCCCAACAACACACACCACACACAGAACACACACTTACACACACTACAGCCCTAAGAAACACATGTACACAGTAACTTACCCAAACCGCAACACCAGAAGCACTGACTAACTGTTCATTAACATCGTGAGATTACACCTTGTGCATCTGGTGTTTTGGTACTGTGTTCTTTCGGACCTTAAGCCTCGGGATTACATGCGTCGGTATGTAAAGTAGTCAGTATGTGGTAGGTATCTCATATGTACCTCCATGGTTATGTAGATGTTGTTAACCTATCTATATATGTACATATATATGTATATCCCCATATATCGTCATATCTCTCTCTCTCTCCCTCTCTCTCTCTATATATATATATATATATATATATGATTGTGTATGTATATATATATATATATATATATATATATATATATAAAACATACACCTTTCATTATGTACATGCCGGTTTGTCCTATTTCAACACATTCCTACCTTTTGTGTTTTATCCTGTCAGTATACACGACTGCCGTTGGTACATCTCAGGTAGCTTAGTGGTATGTTATTGTGATGAATGTGTACATGGTTGCGTGTTTTAATCCTGGCAGTGATATCTTACCTCTCAGAGCAGGCACTGGTAGTGCAAGGGTGATGAATGCACATTTCAGCAGTTTTGTGTTCCACATGTTTATTATTCTGTGGAGAACTACCTATATATGCAAGCTGTGTTTAAGGTATACTATGTAACATGTACACATCTGTGAAGATTCCTGTCAGGGATGCTCCCCATTATTTGGAAACACATCCCTGATTACATTATACAAAACCCCTCACTAACACTCCGGGGAATCCTTGCAGAGTGGGTGAACAGTAGCTACACCCCAGGAATCCCACAAGTGGCTCTGCTCCACAGAGGGACAATTAGTTGATCAATGGGGTGGCGACAGCAGACACGTTTTGCCTATGCTTATGAGTGGCCTTGGCAGTTGGGCATGTACCTACCTATGTATTTATGAACCTGTACATACAGTATGGACACATGCTGATAGCTTAATATACTGTTCAGGTATTGACTTACCTTGTGCCAATGGCGGTTGTGTGTACAATAGTTGAGGGCTACCTATGTAGGATGCACACCGTAGACCACCTATAATGACAATTTACAGGTGGCCGTGTGTGTGTGTGCCATCCATATTTGCTGTTTGTGCAGGTGGAGAAGGGTGTCAGTCCATGAGTGCCTACACTGTCAGTGTGTGTGCTATACATTCCCTCTTTGCCAAGGCATGGGCATACTGGGCATACCTCCGTCTGCCTACTGGGGCTAGCACAGGGTGTTCGTGGTCTGAGTCCCCCTGTGCCTGTGGATCCCTTGGCAATGGTGGTGGGCTGTGAGGGCCATCACCATTCTGTCCCTGCTGCAGCTGTTTCCGCAGGATCATATTGTGTAGCATGGCACATACTATGAAGATGTGGGCACACGTTCCTGGAGAGTACTGCAAGGCTCCACCAGATATGTCCAAGCAACGGAACCATGATTTCAGCATCCCAAACACATGCTCTATGATGATTCTGGTTTCTGCGTGTGCCTCATTATGGCGTTCTTGTATGGCTGTGTTTTATTTCTGATGGGTGTCATTATCCACGGTTCCAGTACATAGCCAGCATCCCCCACCAGGTGGCCATATGGGATGTCCCCCACTAGCAAATACCTGATACAGCTGTGAGGCATGCCAGATGTTGGAGTTGTGATAGCTTCCAGGACTGCCGGCACACACATCCATGATAATGCCCTGGGCATTGCACATGACCTGGCAGTTGATGGAGGGGAATCCCTTGTGGTTTATGTAGCACCTACCCTGCTCACCGAGTGGTGACTTGATGTGTATGTGCGTGCAGTCTATTGCACCCAGTACTTCCGGGTAGTCTGCCACATGGTGGAAGAGACACATATTGCTGGCCAACTCCTCCTGCGTTCAGGCGGAGTGTATGTGCTCATTGGCATGTTGTAACATGACATCCAGGAACTGGTGGAGTGCCCTGGATGCTGATTCCTGTGAGATCCCCATGATATCCCCAGTTGGCCTTTGGAAGGTACCTGTGGCTAGTATTCTCAAGCTTACACATACCTTCATGTCCACTGGGATGGGTTCCCCTCTGTTACTTCTGGCTCTGAGGCGTGGCCGGCACAGCTCAACAAGTTGCTGTATAATGTCCCTGTCCACCCTGTAACGCTCTACTATCTCTAGATCATGTAGCCCCTGGTAGGTTACCCTGGGTATGAATACTCGTCTTCTCCTCCGGTGCCTGAGATGGTTGTCAGCATCATCCTCCACACCACCATCAGTCTCCAACACATGCTGGTGAATCAAAGCTATGGCAGTCCTTAACATATACATATTAAAAGTTCCCCGTCTGTATACACCAATGGTGCAGAGTGTCTGGGAATACACAAATGTGTGTGGGGGGCTTTCACACCTTATACTATTGTGCAATGGATGATGTTGGTGTAACTGGGTGTGTTTGTGCTATTCCAGCTGCAGGGTATCTTAATTATTGGTTTTACAGCAGGTACTGCTATTATGGGGCCATTGGTGTTGACTTACGCTTGTCTGCCATGATTTATCTATTGCTCTTTACTTCTGTTTTCAACCCGATTCACCTCCCATTGTCAGGCATGCATCTAGCTGCCAGCTTTCTTGTTTTGTACTTTCACAACCCAGGATTGTGTTGGGAAATGTGTTATGTAGATGATCTACAGCAAGTTTGCTTTGTTCTGCTGTGACAGTTCTCTTTTCTTTGCTGTACGGCACCTTCCCTTTCCTGTTCTGCAGGTAGCTGCTAGCAGCCTTGTTAGATGTTGTCTATGACCCACTGTAAGTTTCTAGGTGTTAATTACTCATTTGTACTCCAATTACCATGCTGCAGCATTTCCTTATTGTCGTCCCATAACCTTCCTGTTTCACCTAAGTTGCGCGCCACACGCACACAGTTTCCAGCTTTTGAGCGCGTTTTCATCCATGTTCACATGCACTTTCGGTCACCTTGTGTGCTCTCAGCTAAGCATAGCTATGGCTAGGTACACACCCCTATCCTGCGGCAAGAGCCTTTCATATTTCAACTTTTGGATAAACGGCACTATACACATATGATATGTGATCCTACCAAGGGATTTAAGAAACAGATCAATGATTTCCTTTGTCTTGATAGAAAAGAGGGTATCATTGCAGATGACACTTTACCCATCTTACGGTTAGAGATCCCTTCAGTCAATACATTTATTTTTTTACCAAAAATTCACAAAAATATGCAAAATCCACCAGGGAGACCAAACGTTTCTGGCAGAGGATCCATTACAGATCTACTTTCCCAGTTCTTGACATTACACCTTAAGCCCTTACTTACAAATGTAAGAGCCAGAATACAAGACACACGGAACTTTTGAGGATCATCTCAGACATGCAGTTGGAGGCTGTGTGGCTTATGCGTACTTTGAATGTTTCTGCATTGTACAGTAGTATCCCTCATTGGGTGGGCTTGGAAGCTCTTGAGTATTGGCTCACAAAGACCGAGTTATACCCACCGGGCTTTAATACACTCCTGGTTTGCTTAACAGAACATATTCTGACCAAAAATGGTTTTACTTCCAGGAATCATGTTATTTAGAGTTGAATGGTACTGCCTTGGGAGCCTCCTTTGCCCCCATATATGCTGATCTCTTCATGGCCTATATTGAAGAACAACTTATTTATGATCAGGCCCATAACATCTATATGGAATAGATCGACATATGGAGGAGATACTTGGATGATTGCTGGTTGCTATGGAGATCTGATAGCAATTACCTTCAGGAGTTCGTTGAATACCTTATTCATAACAAGTGGGGGATTGAGTTTACGGTCAGCTTTGATATCAATAGCATAGCATTTCTTGATGTATTGGTAACACGGCATATTGACCATACACTTTCTACTGAAGTTTATCGAAAACATCCCCAATTCAACTCCTTACTCCATGCCACCAGCTTTCATCCATCTCACATATGCAGAAACATTCCAAAGTCACAATTTCTAAGAATCAAAAGGATTTGCTCAGATGCTCATACCCATCACATATATGAGAAAGATCTTGTTGAGAGATTCAAGCATAGAGGTTACAAAACCGGGGACATATATCGAGCCAAACATTGGGCATCTGAACATGACAAGTCTGGGTTATTACAATATAAGGACAAACTGGTAAAACAGAACCCACCCATAAGACTCATTACCACCTATGGGAGGAATACAGATGTCCTTACTAACGTTGTACGCAGACACTGGAACATTCTCCTAGCCAATACCTGGCTCAGGGACATTGTTGATGAGACGTGCCACTTGTCCTTTAGAAAAGGAAAAATTTGGGACTCACACGAGTCATTACAAACGTATACATACCCCAGATACACACTCTATACAAACAACCATTGAGGGTAGGGCTCTACAAGGGTATTTTCCATGTGGACACTGTACACATTGCAAAAGTACTTTCAAAACCAAGGAGTTTTCCGTAAGAATAGTGGCAAAATATTTAATATCACTTTTTTTGCAAATTGTCAATCAGAATGGTTAATATATTTGGCCACATGCAGCTGTTCTGCCTTCTATGTTGGCCAAACCTCTACACCATTTAAGTTTAGAATTTTGGAGCACTTAAGTGATATTAGGACCAAGAGAATTAGTAATGCATTATAAAAACACACAGAGAAACATCCCAAAGCCAACTTTCATTTCACCATTATAGATAAAATTCAGGGTAATAACAATAATAAATCAGGCTGGCATCAACTACCAATTAGGGGCACTATTTCCTCTAGGACTAAATGAATATTTTTAACACTTTTATGTAAGTGCAATTTCTATATATACAACCTCCAGGTGGACCAACTACTATTTAAGGGGAATGTTTGTCACAAGGATTTGATACACTGATGAAGGCTTAATAACTTTTTAGACAAAACCGTTCTGTTTGTTCTCCTTATGTTACTACAATAAACCTTATTGTCACTATTTTTCTTTGTCTTGCTTTTTTTGAATCATAGATAAATCACGACTATGAAGAAGTAAGAAAAAACTAAATTTTTTTTAGAGAAAATTAAAAGGAAACATCATATAAGTATTCAGAAAGCTACATGTAGATCACATCCATGTGTTAGTAAAGAAAGGCATGGATACAGTCATGCCTCTTGATGGCTCAGCCCAAGACTAGTGGATTACTATTTCTCTTACAAACACAGATATAATTCTATCACACACATCTTGCTAATACCATTCCATTATAATTCAATTAAATCTAAACTACATAGTCTTTCTTTGGAAGAAACAGTCTGTTTCTATTGATTATATTTAAAAAAATAAAAATGTATCAGATATGCTCCATAATCAGTGACATTAAGAATACCACTTGAGCATCTATGGTTACAAAGCTTATTTGAAATGTTTTCATGGACTTTTGTTTTTTTAAGTGCAGATTTAACTACTCAAGCTTTATTTATTTATTTACTTATTTTTTGTTCATATTTTAAAAAGGATGAAACACAAAAGCTGCATTTAATGATAATGGCAGCATAGGCATGTTACACCATCATGATAGCAACATGAAAGCAGTTCCTAGAGCTGACAATGAACTGAGATGGGAAAACTGGCTTTGATATGACTTCAGGTGAATTTTTTTATGAACTTAAATAACTTTCCACATGTTGGCGATTCCTTAAAAAAATGATAATAATATCAAATAATCATCACTCACATAATGAAGGTTAAGTGATAAACTTAGCATAGATTATATAGGAAAGAGAAATGTCTGTGTGATAATCAATGCAGTAGCCAAATAGCACATAGATAGATATATATATAATGCAAACTAAAATGCTGATGCTATTTCACTGAATTAAACAGTAATACATATTTAGGAGTGTAATTAATATAACTTATCTTATTCAATGTTCTGAATAAATCATCCCTTATTTCTGGTCAACAGATACTGACAAACAAAGAAATTTTATGGGTAGTGACCTTTAAATATTGATAATGAAAGGGAGAAGTATTTTATGAAAGAATAACTATAACTATATTAAACGGTGAAAAGCAAACAATCCTTAATAATATTACATTTTTTCAAAAAGTAAGTCTTTCCTTTGTAGGAGTCAGTAAAGCCACTGATTTTTAAAACAGTTTGACAGCTCTATGAAAGTTTTCCTATTACTTTGCATGGTAAAAACTGTTGAAACCATTTTAGCACTTATAGATCATGCATTTTCTACTACTGCTGTACTGCTGTGTATCCATGCAGAACACCTCTCTCTCTCTCTCTCTCTATATATATATATATATATATATATATATATATATATATATATATATATATATATATATATATATATATATATATGTGTGTGTGTGTGTACAATTATATATAGAATTGTATATACACATGTGTGTGTGTGTGTATACATGGGTCTACTTTACATCAACAAAATGCCACTTACCTGGAACCCATATTAGAAGATGAAAACACAGACAGCAGCAAAATACCGATATCTCATAGCACCAACTATTCATTCCAGGTAAGTAACTGCTCAGCCATCCTGTTGAACTTTGCCCCTTACCCCCACTGTAGTGTGATCTTGTAGTTGATATATTTAGTTGGGGGGTGTGGGGCCGTGCAGCCCACACATAGGGTGGTGAGGGTGCAAAGCCTTCCACATGGGTGGATTTCGTTTTACTTGTTTTTTTTTTTTTTTTTCAGATGGCCGAGGAGTTACATTACAGGAGTGAACAGTAGGTTTTCCAGGACATTGATGTTTTCCTGCTGTCATGTGTTTTCATCTCGGTGAAATGAGTTTTGGGTAAATGGAATTTCTTTGATGTAAAGTAGCCCTATACACATATATATATATATATATATATATATATATATATATATATATATATATATATATATATATATATATATATATATATATATATATACATATATAAAGATAGATATATAGATATAGATATATGTATTCATTTATATATATATATATATATATATATATATATATATATATATATGTATATTAAATGTACACACACACACACACACACACACACACACACACACATGTATAGATATAGATATAGACATAAATATAGGTATAGATATAGATATGGATATAGATATTAATGTTATGGCGGTGTTCCTCATGTGGGCATAATAATGGCACTTCCTCCCACATGATAACTGCTTCTTTGAGTTTTTTGTAAGTGTTATGCATAAGAAGTATTGACTGAAATTTTCTTTAGCTAGTTAACATGAATCTGTTTTTGGAAGTACAAACAGTTTTCATGTACATCATTCAGATTATCTCTTAAGAGAAAAGCAGCACTCATCCACTGACTACATTTCCTTAGTTATGTACAGTGTGTGTGTGTGTGTGTGTGTGTGTGTGTGTGTGTGTGTGTGTGTGTGTGTGTGTGTATGTGTGTGTGTCTCTATAGATAGAGAGATATGTATGTATTTATGACAACCAAAGAACAACAAATAAAGAAGTACGAATGCTTGAACCAGATATCACTGAAAAACAAAAAATATCAAAATGTGCCTTTTGTAAGGTGGCAACACTCCTGCACTTTCCACATTTTATAATGGATAGTTACCAGTAAGTTTTTTGAAGTAGAAAAAGAGCACACAAACTCAGCAGTGATTGCCATACATTTCTACCAAAAATCATAAAAATTTGCAAATGCAAACCAACAGGTTATATTTGTTATTATAACAAGTATAACAAAAATGAACTGCTTTATGGGGATTTTCCTTCACCCCCTGATATGGGAGCTCTGTCCCCACACCTCCAAAAATGAGGTATACTAACTATAGAGTTGCATAACCTCAAAGAGAGAGAAAAACCCTTGAATTATGTAACATGGATGTGAATCTCCCTCTTCAAATGAATTAAAAGTTCTCTCAATGGGGGCATAAGTCTGACTCTAGCAGTTTAAATAAATGAACTGTAATAGTTTTGTTTCATAGCTTTGATAAGAATCCAGAAAGCTTTTTTCTCCATATTTTTGTCTGTATAGTTATTCACACACTTTAAGATATTGTTTCCTAGTTTGAATGAAGTATTTCAGAACCACTTCCTTAGCAAATTAAAAAATAATTAAAATAATATGACTTTAATAATTATAGCTCTAAGAAGAGGTTTTCAGTTTGTAGTTGTTTAAATAAACATATGAGATGGCTTAATAACCTAGGAGTCTAATTTCTGAAGCCTGACTTCATTATCTTGAGGCATGGAATGTTACCATGATGTTCCTTTTCTGTTTTCCTTTTCTTTGACTCTAAAGAGTTTGTTGTTGTTTCTTTACATCTGTCTCCTCGATTTTATATTGTCTTCAGTGTTGATGGACTTTGTTTTAGAAGGAAATTAGAATACATTTCTTCCTTGCTCTGTCTACAATCAACATCACTTGCGGAAATTTTAATGCTCTCAATTTCTTATCTTTATTGCTTCAACACATTTAAGTATGTCAGCCTGTTATATAAAACTTACTTGTAATTTTCCCATTTTACTTAAATTTATATTTTTCATCTTGATTGTTATTTCATAAAAGAAGATACGCATTTATTGAATATCCTTTCTTGGATAGATGTCTACTTGTGATTTTTTTTTTAAATGAACATTCATCTCCATGATATTTAGCCATCAAAATGTTAGGGGAGAAAGTTGTTGTTAGAAAGATTACATTTGTAATAGATTACTGTTCAAGTTTAAATAATCCGTTTTTAGAGTAAAGTTTTATATCAAGTGAGAAAGATTGTATTATTAGGGTAAATTTTCTTGAGGATCATTGGATGAAAGCTGCACACTCAACCATCTTGCCTAAAAGCATGACTGTTCTGGTTTTTATAATAATGTTGTAGATTTTAGGTTCATAGATTCATAGGCTGGTACTAGGCTATCGGCCCTAGGGCCTATACATGCCTAGCCATAACAATTCCCTGGCTATTTCTTCCCACAATATTTACTTCCCTGGACCCCTGTCTAGCAGGGTGACTGACGTGATCCCCGGGGTGAATTTCCTATCTCCCATCCAATCGTCAAGGTTCCTTTTGAAAAGGGCCAAAGAGGCGCTCTGCTTGACATGCATGGGCAGTCTATTACAGAGTCTGGGGAGTCTCTGGGTCAGGAACCTATCCCTCCAGCATGTTTTGTTCATTGTAGTGACAAGGTTTATATCCCTGGAGCATGTGTCTCTGAGGGATTGGAATTTATTTAAGTGTAGCATGTCCAACAGCTCTGGGTTTGACATGGCCTTGTATGTTAAGCAGAGATCGCCTCTGAGTAGACAATATGTGACAGAGTATAGCTGGAGTTTTTTTAGACGGTCAGCATAGGGCATCTGCTTTAGGCCTGTGATTCTTTTAGTGAGGTATTTCTGCGGCCTTTCCAGTTGTTGCAGATGTCTTGAGAGGTGCATACCAAACGCGGCATTGTATTCTAAAATGGATCTAATGAGGGATGAGTACAGTGAGACAATGACCTCCTTTTTTCTGGATGAAAAGCCCTTAGTGATGAGGTGTGCCACATAGAAGGATTTCCAGACTGTTATGGCGAGGTGGTTATCGAAGGTGAGACCACTGTCCACCTGTGTCCCTAAGTCTCTTATCACACTTTCATTGTTTAGTGTACTACCGTCTATGTGGTAATTCACAGGTACATGTTTTTTCCCCCAAAGGGGATAACTATACATTTCTTGGCACGGAGCTTGAGGCTATTGTTTTGGCACCAAGCATCTGGTCCTTTTGTAAGTTTTTTAAAACTTTTTTCTACAACATGGAATCTTGGACTGCTAGCTAGATCTTTTCACAGTCTATTTGTACTTTACACAAATAAATGTATTTTTTGCAGGTTTATAGTCTACTTACAAAATAATTTTCTTAAAACTCATTTCATGAATAATATCTAAGCACATTGTCATTTAATGAAACTGATAGCAATTAACAGTTTCTCTATTTGTTGACATATTCCAGCTTATTTTGTAAAATTAAAAGGGTTAAAAACATAGGTATTAAATGTTCACTGATAAAAGAAATAATAGTGAATTCATTTTTGTGACACAGTGAAAGTCTATGTATTTTCATTAATCTCACTTTGTGGTTCAAGAGAATAAATAAATAAGAAAGTAAATTAAAAAAAAATGGATGACCAATTACTGAAAATACAGGAAATATATATATTGTCAGTTTAAAGTTTAAAAATGCATACCAATTTCAATGATAAGGCAATTTCGTTTTAAATATATACATACATATATACATGCATATCTTGGATAGTAGAGCTACCTTTACCCTAAAGGAAACTAAGATTTAAAGTTATTAAATTATTCTTTAACTTAGAGTACCTGTATATATTAGCTATAGATTGATTCTAAATTTATTTTTTAAATGTTTTAAAATATTAAAATCAACTGTAAGAGAATGGCATTGATGGTATTTTATATAAAGTTACAACCCAATTTGTTAATAAGTATAAAATTATTATTTTCTGAATACAGCATAAGAATTAGACCATTTCATTTGTAAAAATACTAAGCATATATTAGTAGATAAATAAATATGTAATGTAAGGATATCAACAGCTATGAAATTACAAATAACAAAGGACAATGCACCTATATTCAATGATACAGTACTTGGAATGTATAAAATATTAAATATACCCCAGGTCTGGTCCAGTACACTTTATTGAAAAGGTATGGCTTTACCTAAGATTTGGGATATTGTGGTTATGACTAGGCTACTAATAGCCCTCTAGATTAACATTATATCTATAGCCTAGTATTAACCTAGGAAGCCATAATCATTATCCTCAAAAAATGTATATTTTGCAAAAAGCATTTAATAATATAATTGTAAGAAAAAAAGAAAAGAAAAATAAATTAATCCCATTTCCTTGAAAATATTCTGTACCATCTTTATTTTAAAAAGCGATAAAAACCTATTGACCTTTATTATTATAGGTCAATCTCAGAGTTAAATGTGGATTGCAAATTGCTTATGTTGAGTTTAATGAATAGAATTAAATACTTTATATCTGATCGAATGTATATAGAGCAGCCAATAAGAAACAGATAACCCAAAGATAATAGTAAACTATATAGGAGACTTTAAAAATACATGATCAACAGTAATTTCTATGTCAGACAGACATATGGATTCCTACATTGGTCATTTATACTTAGCACCTGGAAAAGGTATACTTTTTTATAATCTTTATTGTGATACTATTGGAAATGTATGTAATAATTCCAAAATGAATGTCAAAGGTGGCATACTTCTTTTACAAGGAAGGTAGCAAACAAGAATTCCTTTTATCATCCTTAGTTTTTGCATAAGCTATACAGCCTTTAGCCAGTGCCATTATATATCATAAAACTTTTAAATGATGCAAACTATATGAAGGAAATTAACTAAATTATCTTTATTTACAGATGAATATCTCTTAATGTTAACTAAATCATCTTTATTTACAGACGAATAGCTCTTAATGTTATCTGATGTTAACAATTAATGATTGATAGTATATTGACATACTTTGGCCCATCAATATTAAAACTTAATAAAAAAAAAAAAAAAACAAATTACTTGGTAAGTAATTTTAAAAAAGGTGTAGATCAGTCATAAGACTTATATGTCAAATCTATTTACCTGGGGGTCGAATAAACTCTGTTTAGGATTTGCGCGAAACCTATATGGAGTTTACAGGTTATTACAATTAGCAGCAGCTCTAATTGCATATTCATACTGTTCTTCACACTTACATGAACACAACAAGCAAGGTTTTGTGGTCAATGATAGCATTGATGGTCAAGAAACCATGCAGAGCAGCATGAACACAGCAAGAAAAGCATTCAGGTTTGCCTATGTTCAAACCTGTTCCGCAAGGTTGTGCGGACAGCCACAATGGATGAAAATACTGCAATGGTAACAGTCACAGTATCAACAAAATAGAGAAAAGTATACTGAGTGCAATGTACACTGTAACAATTATTTGCAGAATGAAATAATGGAGGAGGGGTTAAACAGCAAGGGTAACTACAAGAAAAGGTACACTGGGCAGGTAAAGTGTGCTGATGAAAATGGGAACAGACATTAAAGTTAGGAAGGAATAAACAGGAAGAGGGCAAGGTAAATATGGAAATGTCCCCAAGACAGGATATGCCAATGTATGCACAATTCCAAGACAGGTCAGTAGCATAACATTATGCACATATGTAGATAACACAGCATGTATTGTTGTTTACACCTCCTGAGAAAGTATATTATGATGTAAACACATGTGATAGTATACATGTGATGATCACACAAGGTTGCAT
>NC_056744.1:808898237-808930737 GCF_019279795.1 Protopterus annectens
CTGTACGTCACCACCAAACAAAACCTTGGGTATAAATCAAATGCGATAGAGTGGACCTGTTAACACAGTCGTACAACTCCACCTATTTCATGCCATTACATAACTTGCACAAAATATGAGTATATGTTTAACAGTGGAAATGTGTAGGAGAAGGCCCTGACACCATATATGGGAAAGGTTTACCTTTACAATGCCAAATCACAGTGGTGAGATTGCTCATATGAGCGAATCGTAACCAGGGAAATCAAAACAGCGACAGTTTTACATGTTCGAAAATCAGCAAATCGAAAAGCAGATTTGCTGATTTTCGAACATAAATGTTGAAAAACACCCCCACCAACCTACTTTAATATTCTAACTCCGAGATTGCACTACAGTGAGGAAAGGGACCATTTTCCGATCCCCACTATAGTGCAATCTGCCCCAAAATGCTGAATCTGCAACAAGCGACTGTCAATGTGCATTCGCTCATTGCACATTCAAACCTTTTTCCGTTCGGTGTTTGCAAACTTTGCAAACGGCCTGTCAGACTATTGCTGTTCACCCTTGTGCAATATGCACACATGAAGGCAAACCTATGGACACATTACAACTGAGGTAGATGCTGCTCATGCAGAATAATTAATGACACAAATGCTGACAGTCACACAATGCTGGTGGGGAGCACCTCTATAATACTTGTGAATAGCAACACATTAGTGCAAATAATGAATTCTCCAAGGTTGTAAGTGAATCTCAAAATGTCATATGTTTGTGTATATAACAACATTATAACATGTTGATGAATCCAAGAGTATGTACCCACGTAATCACCATGACATATTACTGTTGTATGTCAGATATCATTTCCAGATCCTGGGTATTACACATGCATACCTGTGCCATACTGCAGCTGTCACGCTGATGGTTGAATGAGAACTGTGTAGAATGTGGATATACTCCACTATCATTTTAAGTGCTCTGCAGAAAGGATGTTATGTGGACAGAGGGGAAAAAGCATGTTGGATTCAGAGGGAGTCAAATGGAAACAGATTCAAAACATTATATAATGACAATGATATGCCACCATCTCACACACCCAGTTGATTGAGGTTGGATTCGAACACCATACTTGTTTAAGTATACAGGCTGGATATTGCACATTAAACTCTGTCAGAGTGCACTTTATAGAGGATGACATCATCAGCCTATGCTGAGAAGATGTTGGGAGGAGTGTCTGACAATGCTGTGGACTCACACCATGGTGTAAACTTGTCTTCAGACTGATAGTTGAAGGAAGGCAGCAGTAGGTAGGCTTATGCTGACAGGTCTGCACACACACACACACACACACACACACACACACACACACACACACACACACACACACACACACACACACACACTCACACATGTTGACTGCTGTGAGATTAGAACCCCTACCTATACTAGTTACACAAGCTAGAGAACACAGTGCTTAATGCTAACATTGCATCAGATATCTGACTTTAACAGTATGAAAGCACACTTTACAGAGGATGACATAATCATAGTGTTGCAGGTAACATATACTATAAGACTTGGAAGCAAAGCCAGAATCTGTGATATGATTGTGTGCACAATTTGCAAAAGTACTTAGAAATATATTGTGTCAACCTAGGTGAAATAAACTTTCTTGAATGCATATTGCAGAAGTAATGCATTCATGTAGCTGTTTTTCAGGATGGTGTGCAGATGAGACACACACACACACACACGCACACACGCACACACGCACACACACACACACACACACACACACACACACACACACACACACACACACACACATGTTGACTGCTGTGAGATTAGAACCCCTACCTATACTAGTTACACAAGCTAGAGAACACAGTGCTTAATGCAAACACTGCATCAGGTATCTGACTTTAACAGTATGAGAGCACACTTTACAGAGGATGACATAATCATAGCATTGCAGGTAACATATACTATGAGACTTGGAAGCAAAGCCAGAATCTGTGATATGACTGTGTGCACAAATTGCAAAAGTACTTAGAAATACATTGTGTAAACCTAGGTCAAATAAACTTTCATGAATGCATATTGCAGAAATAAGGCATTCATGTAGCTGTTTTTCAGGATGGTATGCAGATGAGACACACACACACACACACACACACACACACACACACACACACACACACACACACACACACACACGTTTTGGAAACACCATTACTGCAGTGATGGAGTTATGTGTTTTCATATATGGATGAACATATGTTCACATTAATACAAGTTACTGACAATATGAATGGGATATGATCATGCATGACAAATGTCCACTGCCACTACAAATCCATACTAAATGTAACAACACAGTTTGGCTATGTAATTTTGAAGCCTATTTGACAATAGCCAAAGTACTGATATATCATTCGTAAGTGCATTGTTTCAGGGCACACATGAATATCAGAAGGTATGTGTTGTCAACTACACATCTCACTGCCCTTCTCCTGTGTTTCCATGTATTGGAGGATTACAGCCCAGTAACCAGAGTTAGACATGCTAAACAGCTTTTCACAAAGTGCATCACTGGGAAGCTGAATTGTGCAGCTGATGGCAAAGTATTGGTACATGTGTGATTTAAATTTCAGCTATTCAATGTGGTCTTGTGAAGCAGCAATATCCACTGGTGCTCACTGCCAAATTGTGCACAAATAGGGGCACACAGTAACTGAACTGTTTGAGGTTAACTGTAAAATATATCTGTCTGTTGTTAATGTTTCATGTGTCTGTCTTACGAGATATGTTAAGGAATGAACTGCTGGCAGTCTACTCTGGTGTGCATGCTATCTTTGAAATGTTGGAACCAAAGTTTTATTACATAAATAACTGTTAGCTTTGCCTTCCCCATTTGTCCGATGTTAAGTGCTGAGGAAACGTGGTTCTTTGCTTAAGGAAAACAGTGACAAATTTAATGTATTACACCTTCCTTCACATAAATAGTCTCAGCAGTGATGCGCAGCCATCAGCACTCTGGGAAGCACTGAGGGTGGAAAAGATACCTGATGCCTAGCTTTCTCTGTGGCACAGGGTCTAAGAGCAGTGAAATCTACGTTAGAGCACAGATGAGTCTGAGTTCAAATCCACTTGATTATCTGTTTTTACAAATGGAGTTAGGATGTCATTAGTTAAATAA
The DNA here is from genome assembly GCF_019279795.1 of Protopterus annectens. Classification (NCBI taxonomy): domain Eukaryota; kingdom Metazoa; phylum Chordata; order Ceratodontiformes; family Protopteridae; genus Protopterus; species Protopterus annectens. The sequence continues at coordinate 808,901,419 of NC_056744.1, forward strand.
ATGTGATCATGATCAGGACTGCAAATGTGACTATCAATGACTACACTAAAGTATGTATCAGTAATGCCTACCTCAATACACTTCTGCAACTAGTAACTGTTTTTGCAGGTCTCACTACAAATCACAAGTTAATTGTGTGTACAGCTTGCTACAAATGACAGGGGGTACATCTTTTGAAACGATTAGTATGACTCAGCAGATATACTATTTATGTAGGGCCACATATCCTTAAAAGTGTGTGCTGTATACTTCTTCATGGTATGGACAGTTTCCACATCATATAAGATGAGCATTTCATCCATCATCCTACTAATGATGTTACAGTATATTCTGATGAGACAGAGGAGGTGATGACAGACGCAGTGCTTTATTGAATGTAGTAGATACTATCCTGGAAGATGTATGTCCATCCTAATGGTGTGTTGGTATGGCATGTCTTCTCAATCAGAACATGTCCTGCTCTGTGACATGAATTGCATGAAATAAGGATAGATGAGACATAAAGTGACATTAATTAATACATCCACACACATCTGTTTGAAGAAGATATGAGACATCTGAAATATAATGGCGCCATGTGAGAACTGATTTTTGATTTGATGTGTGAATTAAAAAGTGATCTGTGATAATGAATAGTACAGCAGTATATGAGACTGATGGCAATGCATCAACTATGCTCATATGCACAGAAATTGCAGCAGTGCATAGTAAAGTGTTAATGATCGAGGTAGCTGTCACTGTGATATTGTACACATACCAAACAATACATGGAGCACAATCTATAAGTACATGTTAAACAACAGCATATGCCACACTATCACTATCCCCCTGACATTACCAATGAAAATGTTACGCTGTCATGAAATCCTAACATACATCCATAAGTGTTCATGCAAGCTATCAAGTGGTAATACTGACGTGATGTAGTGGCACATCTGTAATGTAGTACAGTCACACTATTGCTGTTCCTATGCTATAACTAGACTTTAAGCTGTACATCACCACCAAACAAAACATTGGGTATAAATCAAATGCGATAGAGTGGACCTGTTAACACAGTCGTACAACTCCACCTATTTCATGCCATTACATCACTTGCACAAAATATGAGTTTATGTTTAACAGTGGAAATGTGTAGGAGAAGGCCCTAACACCATATATGGGGAAGGTTTACCTTTACAATGCCAAATCACAGTGGTGAGATTGCTCATATGAGCGAATCGTAACCAGGGAACTCAAAACAGCGACAGTTTTACATGTTCGAAAATCAGCAAATCGAAAAGCAGATTTGCTGATTTTCGAACATAAAAGTTGAAAAACACCCCCACCTCTCCTACTTTAATATTCTAACTCCGAGATCGCACTACAGTGAGGAAAGGGACCATTTTCCGATCCCCACTATAGTGCAATCTGCCCCAAAATGCTGAATCTGCAACAAGCGACTGTCAATGTGCATTCGCTCATTGCACATTCAAACCTTTTTCTGTTCGGTGTTTGCAAACTTTGAAAACGGCCTTTCAGACTATTGCTGTTCGCCCTTGTGCAATATGCACACATGAAGGCAAACCTATGGACAGATTACAATTGAGGTAGATGCTGCTCATGCAGAATAATTAATGACACAAATGCTGACAGTCACACAATGCTGGTGGGGAGCACCTGTATAATACTTGTGAATAGCAACACATTGGTGCAAATAATGAATTCTCCAAGGTTGTAAGTGAATCTCAAAATGTCATATGTTTGTGTATATAACAACATTATAACATGTTGATGAATCCAAGAGTATGTACCCACGTAATCACCATGACATATTACTGCTGTATGTCAGATATCATTTCCAGATCCTGGGTATTACACTTGCATACCTGTGCCATCCTGCAGCTGTCATGCTGATGGTTGAATGAGAACTGTGTAGAATGTGGATATACTCCACTATCATTTTAAGTGCTCTGCAGAAAGGATGTTATGTGGACAGAGGGGAAAAAAGGATGTTGGATTCAGAGGGAGTCAAATGAAAACAGATTCAAAACATTATACAATGACAATGATATGCCACCATCTCAAACACCCAGTTGATCGAGGTTGGATTCGAACACCATACCGGTTTAAGTATACAGGCTGGATATTGCACATTACACTCCGACAGAGTGAACTTTATAGAGGATGTCATCATCAGCCTATGCTCAGAAGATGATGGGAGGAGTGTCTGACAATGCTGTGTACTCACACCATGGTGTAAACTTGTCTTCAGACTGATAGTTGAAGGAAGACAGCAGCAGGTAGGCTTATGCTGACAGGTCTGCACACACACACACACACACACACACACACACACACACACACACACACACACACACACACACATGTTGACTGCTGTGAGATTAGAACCCCTACCTATACTAGTTACACAAGCTAGAGAACACAGTGCTTAATGCAAACACTGCATCAGGTATCTGACTTTAACAGTATGAGAGCACACTTTACAGAGGATGACATAATCATAGTGTTGCAGGTAACATATACTATGAGACTTGGAAGCAAAGCCAGAATCTGTGATATGACTGTGTGCACAAATTGCAAAAGTACTTAGAAATACATCGTGTCAACCTAGGTCAAATAAACTTTCATGAATGCATATTGCAGAAATAAGGCATTCATGTAGCTGTTTTTCAGGATGGTGTGCAGATGAGACACACACACACACACACACACACACACACACACACATTTTGGAAACACCATTACTGCAGTGATGGAGTTATGTGTTTTCATATATGGATGAACATATGTTCACATTAATACAAGTTACTGACAATATGAATGGGATATGTTCATACATGACCAATGTCCACTGCCACTATAAATCCATACTAAATGTAACAATGCAGTTTGGCTATGTAATTTTGAAGGCTATTTGACAATAGCCAAAGTACTGATATATCATTTGTAAGTGCATTGTTTCAGGGCACACATGAATATCAGAAGGTATGTGTTGTCAACCACACAGCTCACTGCCCTTCTCCTGTGTTTCCATGTATTGGAGGATTACAGCACAGTAACCAGAGTTAGACATGCTAAACAGCTTTTCACAAAGTGCATCACTGGGAAGCTGATTTGTGCAGCTGATGGCAAAGTATTGGCACATGTGTGATTCAAATTTCAGCTATTCAATGTGGTCTTGTGAAGCATCAATATCCACTGGTGCTCACTGCCAATTTGTGCACAAATACAGTAACTGAACTGATTGAGGTTAACTGTAAAATATATCTGTTTGTTCTTAATGTTTCATGTGTCCATCTTGCGAGATATGTTAAGGAAGAAATTGCTGGCAGTCTACTCTGGTGTGCATGCTGTCTATCTTTGAAATGTTGGAGCCAAACTTTTATTACATAAATAACTGTTAGCTTTGCCTTCCCCATTTGTGCAATGTTAAGTGCTGAGGAAACGTGGTTCTCTGCTTAAGGAAAACAGTGGCAAATTTAATGTATTACACCTTCCTTCACACAAAGAGTCTCAGCAGTGATGCGCGGCCATCAGCACTCTGGGAAGCACTGAGGGTGGAAAAGATACCTGATGCCTAGCTTTCTCTGTGGCACAGGGTCTAAGAGCAGTGAAATCTGGGTTAGAGCACAGATGAGTCTGAGTTCAAATCCACTTGATTATCTGTTTTTACAAATGGAGTTAGGATGTCATTAGTTAAATAAATGTGATCATGATCAGGACTGCAAATGTGACTATCAATGACTACACTAAAGTATGTATCAGTAATGCCTACCACAATACACTTCTGCAACTAGTAACTGTTTTGCAGGTCTCACTACAAATCACAAGTTAATTGTGTGTACAGCTTGCTACAAATGACAGGGGGTACATCTTTTGAAACGATTAGTATGACTCAGCAGATACACTATTTATGTAGGGCCACATATCCTTAAAAGTGTGTGCAGTATACTTCTTCATGGTATGGACAGTTTCCACATCATATAAGATGAGCATTTCATCCATCATCCTACTAATGATGTTACAGTATATTCTGATGAGACAGAGGAGGTGATGACAGACGCAGTGCTTTATTGAATGCAGTAGACACTATCCTGGAAGATTATGTCCATCCTAATGGTGTGTTGGTATGGCATGTCTTCTCAATCAGAACATATCCTGCTCTGTGACATGAATTGTGTGAGATAAGGATAGATGAGACATAAAGTGACAATAATTAATACATCCACACACATCTGTTTGAAGAAGATATGAGACATTTGAAATATACTGGCGCCATGTGAGAACTGATTTTTGACAGATGTATCAGTTGTGGTCCACCTTACAGTTTACTTGATAGGCAGACATATCATAGTGATGTAGTAGAAAGGGAAGACAGATAGACAGGCAACAGATATATACTGATAGAGAACTCTGAAAACAGTCCTTAAGAACATCCCCTACTGCTGAGTTATAGACTCAAAGGGAATCCTATGCAGATTTTGAAATATTGCACTTTAGAGGAGCACTAAAAATCTTTTGAGTCAAAGTAACATGTTAGTATTATCCATCAGCAGGTTCCTATGAGTTCACCAACAGTTCAGAACATCGACACTCACATCTTCGACACGAAATCATCGACTGTTCACAACATCGACATTTCAGGTATGCGATCTTCCTCCTTGCAGGACCCATGGTAGCACTTGTTTCTCTTTTACAACACGTAAGGTTTACGTGACTCTTTACAATTTACTCTGACAGCGTTGTCCTTAACTTCATAACAGAGAAACAAGTGCTACCATGGGTCCTGCAAGGGGGAAGATCGCTTACCTGAAATGTCGATGTTATGAACAGTCGATGATCTGGTGTCGAAGATGTGAGTGTCGATGTTCTGAACTGTCGGTGAACTCATAGGAACCCCCATCAGCACATTCATGAGAGTATGCAGAAACCATGAGATGACCTTTGCATCCACCAGCCCAATAGATATTCACAAGTACAGAAAGATGGGAGTGAAGGGAAGAATACAAGGAGAGATGGACATACACGTGAGAATGTTTGTTGTAATGGCACATTCATGGACATGTTTTTGATGTGTTCTCATTATTAACCTGCTATGCTCTGTGGCATGAAGTGACAGATATTGGGGTAAAGAAGGGTTAGGAGAGGGACAACAGGCTTATGACAAACAGAACAAGGTTGATAAATATCTCATAGTTGTGGGGATGGATGGCACTTCAAATACTGTTTTTGACCAGTATTCAATATATCTGTATGAGAACTCATAACTATGGCAAATCTTAAAATGTGGGTGATAAAAGATTTGTTTGTTTGTGTCTTTCGGCTTTTCCTGGTTAGGGGTCGCCACAGCGGAACTCCGGTCCACTAATGATTGGCAGTAGAGTTTTACATGCTGGCTTGCCGGGCCTAACACACAACCTTCAATGAAGGAACACCCATTCACGCATGTTGCCACACAGAAGATGCTCTAACTGAGAATCGAATGGGCAACGTCTAACTGTGAGGTGACAACGCTACCACAGCACCATCACCGCAGTTGTCAAAATGTGGGTGATTAAAGATATTATAGACATATAACATTACACTAAGAAATCATGTGAGATGCAGCTGGAATTGAACCCTTAATGCTTTTGTCAAACACAATCTTCAGTTAAGTGATTTATGTCAATACTACACATAGGAAGTTAGACTTTTTTACATCCATTAGTCTAATAGTGCCAGTTTCAAAGTAGTACCTTTACTCCCCTTTAAATCTGTGTTTTTCTAGCACAGTGAGTTTAAGCAGTATTGCCCAGAGATAACCGGACAACTGCAGCTTATGGCAAAAAATCACCAAGTTTTGCCACAGGACACAAACAGCCATTCACTGCCACTCATCACTGATGCATAATCCCAAACTCCACTCAATGGAGAAGACAAAAAGTAAAGTTTTTTTTTATGGGCCATATCTGGCCATGTGTGCTGAGTGTGATTCTATTTTTTGACCAGATTAAACATATGAAAATGGGAAGAACAAAGAGAAAGCAATACAGGCATTTGCAGGAGGAGGTTAGGAGACAACCATAGATTTCCACTTCTTCACCTGAGTAATATACACAGGTAGACAAAATTGTATGAATTTGGATGTTTGTTGCCACAACGCAGATAAGTGACAACAATGTAATGATGTTGTGTAGCCAATTGGACCAAATCAAGTGCGTTGAAAAGTCATATGCAAAGTGGAGTGCTTTGTATGAGCCTTTTTTTTTTTGGACAGGTGCCCTTTTTTTTCAAAAAGAGAGGAGTGTTGGGGAAGGGACCTAGGAGTGTGAGAGTCAGGTAGGTAGGGTAGGTGATGAAGCAGGTGCAGACAAACAGGACATACAAGACAGACACAGGGAAAGTGATGGATACAAAAAGATTGGAAGACACCATGATTTGAGGTAGATTGGGGACATCAGACGCACATGGATATCAAGTGTGGGAACAGTGAGAATATAGTCTTCACCCACAGAGCTATCATCACTGACTCCTTCCTCAGTTGTCTGTGAGACTGTTTGATGTGGGAGTCTTTTTTAAATTTTTAGTAGCACCTTCTCCATTAGGTTGATGTGGGCACCAAGGCTACACTCTGTCAGATCTCACTCCATCCCTGGCAACTCCTGGCAGATGACATAATCACTTTCGCTACCAGTACTCCTGAAGGGTACCACTGCACCACCAGCTGGGGCAATGCTGCCTGAAGAGGATGGACCAAACTACAGTGGTTGACCCATCTCCTGGTTCTGAAATGCACTTGTTTTTTGGCAGAAAGATGTGACATCAGAATGGCATGATTTTAGGGGTTTACCTTTAAATAGGCGATTGCACTTTGTCGAATGGCCACTTCTTCGACGCATTTTGCGTGAACCGAAACCGCGAAAATTTTTAAATGTCAAACAACATTCAACATTTGACATTACCGGCCGCAGAACACCTCCACACCCATGCTACCATGGGTCAAAAATCAAAAAAGGTCGAGGTTTTGCCGTTCGCACATACGGAATTCGACTTCGGTGACGATCGCATTTCGGCCTTCGCACATGTCGAGTCACCCATATCAGGATCGGCATTATAAAGGTAAACCGATTTTAGGTAACCCAAAAAAGGAGAGCTAAGCAATGCAGTGAAACAAAAAAGAAAAAAGATGATTAGAACCACAATATGTCACATTCATTCTTTATTACAATGAACAGCCATTTATTATTATCTTAGCTATAGAGCTTTCTTGCTCCCAAAAATGACTGTGAATTGTTACAAGTAATCCTTGGAATATGCACATACTACATAGATGCTTTCAAAGGTACTACAGAGTAAGTTAACACCATTGCATTAAAGCCAATATTGCTGCATTTCAACTGTAAAAGTAATACTTGTTGAATGTGAATCTGTAGGTTAGCTGTGGGTCTTGAACCCACATAATCTGAATACAATACTACACTTGCATAATACAATCAACAACAGCTACAGAAGAAAACATGAATGCTTACTATTACAGTTAGGGTATGCATGCTGGAGTTGCTATTGATCTATGGAATCACAATAATTTATACAACCAGGGTCAGTTATGCTGCAAACATACCCCTTGCCTCTCTGAGTCTCACCAGTCTCTCAGCATGAGCTTTCTTGTTTGCCCAATTTCCTCTGAAGCTGTAAAATGGAAAATGAGAGAAGAAGAGAAATGAACGCATTGTACATACCAGTTCTGGCTATCTACATCATCCCCTATCATTTCAAGTTACTCGATCTGTATTCTTACACATCTGGGGAGTATTAGCAGTTCTAAACTCATCCAGCCACTGGTTGAGTTGTGCCTGCTTGCTCCTCTTAAGGTCACTGTAGTAGTGCCTACATTGCTTCCTAGTGTGTGGTATGCCAGTCACAATGGAAACAGCCTTGGCTAGGCTGTTTCAAGCCTCAGCCTTGTAGTGAGACCAAATATAGTCCACCTGCAGCAGCCTCTGGTTGTAGCATTTGATGAGTGTAACAAAGATTTTGGACTCCTCCACACCCTACCTCTGTGCTCTTTATTTGGCACCATCATCCCCATCACCTGCCATATCTGCATAAGTTTTCCAACAGCAGCAGAAATGGTTAGGTGCCACATTGTGATCTCACATTTTAAAACCAGTGCACAAACACACACAACTATGGCAAGCACATTTGCACATTTGCACAATGGTGAGCAAACAGAGACATTGTCACACAAACAGGAAGGTATTTTATGAAACAGCAGTAATGATGTGAAACTTGGTAATGATCTTTGGCATGTGCAGTGCTATGCCTGGTCACACTTTTCTCAATGGTGAACACTGAAATGCCCAATAGCTTGGCTTTTAAGCATTGACTTAGAAAGTACCAGTGGAATGACTTGGCACATGTTTTGTTGAGACTTATGCGTTGTTAAAAGTAATTTTTACAAGATGATATTTAAACCTATGTCAAAGAGAATGAATACATTTACACACCAGTGACTATTCCTCACTGCCACAGAAAAAATGTTTATCAGCCATAGTCATTAAAGATATACAGCTTAAAGAGTGACTATATTCAGTTAGGCCTGTATGTGTGTGACATTAAAAGGTCCTGGCTCATGCATTCTCAGCTGTGATGCAGGACTAATATCTGACAACATATTGGAAATTGATAGACTTGTATGACTTTAGTAATAGAGTTTGGAGGTATGATACACACCTCACAATACATACATTCTGTTTTACAGTTATAATTGGGTTATGGGAAGGGTCTAGATGATTGTAAGCAAGCTATTGTGTCAATCAGAGATATGCAACTGCATTTTTATTACATAATCATCACTGCCATACTAAACCATTTACAAACATAATACATATGATAACTACAAAAGTATGTGTAAGCAAGCAGTAATGATACCTTTCTGTCAATCAACCTGTTATACATAGCTATTGGTATACAGTATTGCCTTTATAATCAAATTTTGGGAACAATGACAGTGTGACACCCTTATAAAAATGTAGAGCTTGCTGTATTTGAAGCCTGCCTCACCTGTGTTCTGACCATAAACTCACTGCACTTATGCCTAGTGCCAAAGGAAAAGGTAGGCAGCAGGTATATTTTCTCCACTCAGTACTGTCCACAGTGCTGATGGCCATGCATCACCACTAACCAGGTTTATATAGAAGGCACAGCAAATTAAATTTTTCATTTTTTTCCATAAGCAGTGAATAGTGTTTGTGCTCAGGTAGGCAATGCACACATGGAAAAGGCAATAGCAAATAAATATTGTTTGTGTAAGCACCCATTATGACCCCCCTCATTAAAAATATCTAATGTGGGCCTCAAACTCTACTTTACCTCTGTTCTCACTTTTTTAGCTCACTATATTTACAACTTGTGCCACAGAGACAGTAAGCTCACAGCATGAATTTCTGCAGTCTTTACCATTCGTGGTGCTGATCGCCATGCAATGCCGATAAATGTGTTTGCATTTTCTAAAGTGACTAAAATTAAATTGTTCACTTTTTCCTTAAGCAGTGAAGTGTGTTTGCACCATGCCATATGCCACACACATGATAAAGGCAAAAATTAAATAAAGAAAAAGAAAGATAAAAAAGGGAAACAAAGATTATACAATTAGTGCTGAATTTGAACCATCAGATTACTGCACTTACACAGCACAGTTTTAGTGGGTTATCGCTATCGCAGACACAGCTTAACAATGGCAATCAAATAATGTGCATAAAAGCAATTCACATTTTATATCCAGTATTAAACAATGTATATAGTTGAACATTCTCAGTCGATTGTACATGTGTGTATTGATAACATATTTAGTGGAATGCGTGATCAAACAAATATTTATGAAAGTTTGCAAAACTGCATCTCGGCCTTCTCTTTGTATTCTGAGAATCTTTCCCTTATCTCTGCTTTACTATCAGACATGCATTCTCATTTTTCTTTCAAGGTGTGATACAAATACATAACAAACAAGTTTTCAGCAAAGGCAGGAAACTGTGATATTATGCCAAAAAAACATAAGTGGGAGGTGTTTGGTTTTGTTTTAAAACTCACTGCAGTTAGTTCTACACTTTGTAAGTGTATCCTTACTGACACACCCACTTCAGGGAAGAGTGTCTGTAAATTATTGTGTTTTGCTTCAGTCAGACTAATCATTCACAGTTGTAAGCCATCAGTACCTAATGATGGTGCAGAAGCTACATTATGTTTACATTTGCAACATAAAGTCATAACTTTGATATTCAGCAATTCTAATGAGTTCACACCTCATTTGCATCTTTAGAGTGCCCAAAGGGCTGAGTCTACATTATGGAAAGGTAACCATGTAGCTGAGGAACTTAAAAATGAGGAAAATGTTTTGAGACAGAGAAGAATGTGACTGCTATTTCTTTTAAGGAATTTTTTCTGCAAAGAAACACATATTTTGTTAAAGTATGTTTCTCTTATTCAAGTACATTTACACTCTAACTTTAGGAATATATTTATATAGGCAGTAGAAAAATAAAAGCATTGATCTATATGCACTTAGATTCATATATTAATACTAAGCTAACTGCCCTTTCGAGCCATTCTAAGCTTAGCTAATTACCCGTTGTGAGACTCAAACCCTGCACCTTGTGTTTATAAGGCAAATACCTTAACCAGTAAGCCATTCTTCAAACCAAACTTCTTTATATACTTCACTGGTTCCATAGGTAGTTCTTGCAGTGCTTTACATTTGTGAGATGGGACGCTTATTGTTGCAACAGAGTATGTTATTACCATTTGCTTTTGCAGTTTCACCTGATATTGGAGACAACTGTATTTTGTTTTTGTCCAGTTCAAGGAGTTGTACATGTGACTAACAGGGCTGTTAGCCTTCTCAGATGTCCCACAGCAACCAACATAACAGAGATTCTTGTTGAAGTCAAAGTGTGGACAAGGTACTGCACAGGAGGGTTGGTAGGGGTTCTCGGAGGAGGCCTGTTGTCTGCCCTCCACATGATGCTGGTGTATCATTACATGCCACTCAACATATGTAAAGGACCATCATGGAGGCATAGGCACATTCCACTAGGGTCTATGAGGACATGGTTAGGGTATAAGATGTGGCACAATCTGATGTGCGTGACTGCCTCTACTATATATGGGAGTATGATAACTGCTGGAGTTGCTAGCACACATTCAAGATTATTCCACTTCCACTAGCATTACACATGACCTGGTAGTTAATGGATTGGGTACCCTTTCTGTTGATGTAGACACTTCCCTGTTCCCCAGATGGTAATTTGATCTCAATGTGGGTTCAGTCTATCACATCCAAGACTTCAGGGAAGTATGCTACGGGGTTAAAACTCCTGAATAGTCCTAGTTCTGTCTTCAGGGGTATGGAGAAAAAAAAAAAATATATATATATATATATATGTATATATATATATATATATATATATATATATATATATATAGAGTCACTTGCATGCTGTAACACAGCATTCAAAAACTGGTGTAGAATCATAGATGCCAACATCTCTGACAACCCCAGAATGTCCCCTGTGGGTCTCTGAAATGTTTCAGTAGTTAATAGTCTAAGTGCTAAACATACCTTGGTCTCCACAGGTATTTGCTCCCCTTGGTTTGTCCTTGGTCTCAGTAAAGGAGAGCAGAAGTTGCACAGATTCTGAACTGTGTCTCTAATCACCATCCATCACTCTCTTATTTCCACTACATCATCATTAACCCCCTTTTTCCCCATTTTTCTACACAGGGTCAGGGCATCATGTTAACTGTTGCCATCTCTCAATTCAATGCTACACTTCTGCCTTCTTCAACACTCGTGCCTGACTCTTGCAGATCTTCTGTCACACAATCCATCCACCTCTTTGCTGGATGCCATCATTTCCTCTTACCTTCTTCCTGTCTGTCCCAAATCATCTTAACCAGATTGTCTTCTGCTTTTCTACACATGTGCCCAAACCACTGTAATCTGTTCTCTTTGATCTTTTCTGCAATTGCAGCTACTTTGGCTTCTGGTCTTATATCCTCATTTCTCATCTGTCTCACAGTGTGCATCCTACCAACCTTCTCAGACATTTCATTTCCATCACCTGTAGCTTCTTCATCTGATCTGCCTTTACTGTCCAGGTTTCTGTACCATACAATAGTACAATAGTACAATAGTACTGGTTGACCACTATTTTGTACACCTTACTTTTCAGCTTCTTTGGCATTCCCAGTATGTGCATTCAATTTGCCCATTATAAACACCAATTCATGTTGTTCCACTTTAGTAGGTCCTTCAGCTGCTGTATGAGCGCACTCTTTTCCTTACTATCATATCCCTGTTGTAGGGAATAAGCTGGAGTTGTAGTCCCATTTTCCTGAAGTGTTTATAGGTAATTATTACTAATTCTGTCTCTGTCCTGTGCTTTGTTTGGATCCAGTTCGAATAGTTTGTTTTCAATATAATCTAACTTGATATAGCACCCCCTTTGTGGAGCCAAACTGTTTTGCATAACATTTTATAAATATATCTATAATCTGTTGTGGCTGAGAATACATTTTAGAATCTATATTTCTTTGCTACTTTCACATCTTATGTATTTATAAACTGGTTTCATATTTTGCTCAACATCTTTATATACATTTTCTTTAATTTTTTCTTGATCTTGTCTCATACTATGCTTAATTTGTTTCCAGCTTGTTTATTTCAGTTTTCAAAGTTGTAGTTCAACATCTTTTCCATTTCTTTTATTTTGTGTCTCTCATCTTAATCAGGTAGCTTGTTATTATGAAAATATATCCTCCTGATGTTGTGTGCCTTGATCCTGATGGCAAAAATTTTTTTTTTATTTTTTTGTATTCAAACAATTTCTCTTTCAAAACTTTTCATATTCCTTCTGCAGTTTTTCCACTGACTACATCACTCCAATTAGTTTTACATAGTGACTGCTTTTCTTCCATATAATCTGTTATTAATCATCTGTGTATTGGTTTAGATTTCAGTTTGGCAGAATTATCTAGCAGCAAGTTAACCTTTATAACCCCATGATCACTGCATATCAATGGTAAAACTTGACATGAAGTAACAGTAATTTCTTTAGGAACACAAACAATGTCTAGTATGTTCCATTGCCTGGTAGTTTTTTTTTTTTTCAATGTGCAGCAATTGTTGTTCCTGGGCATACATTGTAAATAATTTCCTTACTGATGTTGTTGAATCAGCATTATTCCAGTCTGTTTCTGGTAAATTTATTTCCCCAGCCACTATAATTTTTCTCTCTTGTATTTCATGCAAGAAATGTATGAATTCCACTAGGTTATCAGCACTTGACATTGGTGGTCTATATACTCCTGCAATTGATATATGTTCCAGGGTTGTCTTTATTGTCATAGTTACACAAGGTATAGTATTGATGTTATCATTGAACGTGTAATAACCACAAATCTCCTAACCATCTTTAATCTCTGTCATAATACCTCTACCTCATTTTTTTGTTAGAATGTCTGCTACACTAAAAACATTTATACCCTGACAGAATTGGTTTCCAGTCATTGTTCTTTAATTATGTCAGACAAAAAATAACAACATCAATCTTGTGACAATGTAGCAACATTTCCAGTAAAAAGAAAAACATTATTATTACTCTGTCTAACATTAATAATCATGAGAGATGCATCATATATTGCTATCTATGAAATGTTAAATTTTTGACCTGGCAAAAATCCTGCCTTGTGTTTGTCAAATATTGCAAAATGTCTGCTGCAAAAAATTATCTTCCCTGATTTTGACAAGTGCATGCTATGTGTCTGAACATGTGTGCCCAAAATTATGCTCAGATAGGTTCATAGGTTCATAGGTAGGTACTAGGCTATCTGCCCGAAGGCATTTATAAGCCTAGCTGGAATTGTGTTGGCTTTCACTGCCCCCTTAGATTAATTCCCTGTGCCTCTGTCCAGCAGAGCCATTGAAGTGTTCCCCAGGGTAAACTTTCTATTTCCCATCCTCTTGAAGAGTGTTAGCGAGGAGCTCTGCCTAATGTAGATTTGAATCTTGTTCCAGAGCATGGGAAGTCTCTGGGACAGGAATCTATCCCTCCAGCATGTCCTATTTATTGTTGTGGAGAGGTTTAGTTCCCTAGAGCGTGTGGCTCGAGGGGATATGGTTTTCTTTAGGTGGAGCATGTCCATCAATTCTGGGTTGGACATGGCCTTGTATGTAAGGCATAGATCACCTCTGAGTAGGTAGCATGCAACCGAGTACAGCTGGAGTTTCTTCAGTCGAGCTGCATAGGGCATCTGTTTGAGGTCAGTAATCTTCTTGGTGAGGTACTTCTGTGGTCTTTCCAGCTGTTGCATGTGTCTTTTAAGGTACACCCCAAATGGGGCATTGTACTCTATGATGGGCCTGATGAGTGATGCGTAGAGGGGCACAATGACCTCTTTTGATCTAGATGCAAACCTTTTTGTGATTAGGTGGGCCACATAGAAGGATTTTCTATCAACTTTGGCAATGTGATTATCAAAGGAAAGATTACTATCTACTTGGGTCCCTGGATCCCTTATTACGTCTTCCATACTTAGGGGGCTACCACCTATGTGGTAGTTTGTGGGTACTTTGTTTTTTCCAAAGGGGATGACTATGCACTTTTTGGTGTTCAGCTTGAGGCCATGGTTTTGACACCAGGTATCTGTCTCAGTGAGACCCTTTTGGAGGATGTCTGTATCAGCTGGAGAGGCAATTATAGCCCCTAGTTTGCAGTCATCTGTGAACTTGGTCAGCCATAGACCTCCTGTGCTTGCCTGTACCTCTGAGAAGTATATGCCGAACAGGAGAGGTTCTAGGACTGAGCCCTGGGGAATGCCACTTGTAACCGGTTTAGAGTCAAACCTAGCTACCGCAACTCTTAGCATGTGGGTTTTGTCCATGAGCCAGTTGGCAACCCATCTCATGATGTAGGGGTTTATGTTCAGGCTGGTGAGCTTGACTATAATACCAGAATGGGGAATGGTGTTGAAGACCTTTGCGAGGTCTAGGTAGGCTGTGTGGACCACCTTTCCCTCATCTATAGCCTTGGTAGCTGTCTCAAAGAAGTCCACCAGGTTTAAGAGGCATGATCTGCCCTTATCAAAGCTGAACTGGGTAGGGTCCAGTGTTTGGAGGTTCCCAATGTCTCTATTAATGATCCATAATGACGTGCTCCATAGCCTTGCAGACCAAGCGATAGTTCCCAGGGTCTGTTGTGGCTCCACCTTTGTGGAGTGGAATAACCATTGCTCTGTGCCACTCTATGGGCACATAGCCTGTGGAGAGGCTGAGTTTGAACAGTGTGTTTAGGTGAGGGGTTAGTTCAGCTCATGTAGGACGTAGCCTGGGACATCGTCCGGATATTGATGCTGTGTTTTTGGCTTTGGAGAGGGCTGTTTTAACCTGAGTGTCTGTGATTTCAGGGGCACTACATTCTTCTGGTATGGTTATGGGCCCCTTTGGAGATGGGGGGGGGGTGAAGTTTGCACTGAACCTGTCTGCCAGGATGTTGGCGATATCAGTCAGTTCAGTGTATTTTGTGCCATTTGCACTACGTATTTCCATTGTTTAAAATGGGACTTATTGTGCTGATATTGTCCCAAAAAATATTTTCATTCACAGTGAACTGGCTTATTTATGTATGTGATTTGTGAAAAATATGTCCTAACACCAAGCTGTGTTATCTAAGTGGGTTGTAAGTTCCATACTAACAGAAAGCCCTTTAAAATGAGATAATTTATACTGACATGAATAAACACAGATCCATACTTCCTTACATTGAGGCATTCTAAGGCCTGTCTCACATCCTGTATAGTTGCTCTTGGTAAGCATAACACTATTCTATATTCATGATCTTCTCTGCAAATGTAAGTATCATTTCCTCTAATAATTGAATCTCCAATTACAAAAATATCTTTTCTGGCCAGACTTTGAAGAATCTTCAACTTCTAATTCAGTAATATCTGCACTATCAATTGTTACAAAGACAAAGGAATGATCTTCATCACCATTAGTCTTATTAATCTCACTGTTTTCATTGTTTATTTAATTTGCATGAATACAATTCTCATCCTGTTGGCTTTATACATCCACAGATTGAGCCATGTTTGCAATGTCTGTCTTTCTCCTCTTTTTTCTTACAGTAAGGTTCTCCAGTCCTTCCACGTTCAGTTTTGATTTCTTCCTTTTCACCTGCCCCTTGCCTCCTTTTTCTGCCTTCTCTTTTGGAAAAATGATGCCTTTTTCTGTAGAGTGAAGGTTTTCTGATAGAAAATGTTAGCATCCCCTGTAATCTGTGTGTTATATAACAAAGCAGTATGTGTTTAGTATGTATTCTCTTTGCTTTACAGACATTTATCGGTTTTGTTTTGTTCCTTGTTATTTGCTGTGAATTTCTTCTTTTCTTTCTTTTTTATTTCCTTCCATACTCTCTGAGTCATCAGATTGCTGAATACTTATATCCAGAAATTCAAAGTTGTCAGAGGCATTAACTTGTTTCATAGGGGTTGAGTGATCTTTACAGACAATAGGCACGTCCTTTCTCTAAATGTGCTCTGTTTGCTCTTTGCCTAGCATTTATCTTGCCAATCTATCCATTAACGTATGTAACAACAGTTCTCCAAGCCATGTAAGTTGCACAAACACTGGTAAGAAAATCATCCAACTTTTGCTATGAGGAACATAGATCATCAGTGTTATCAGATGTTACCTTTAAATATCCATGGCATACATTACACTGTATAAGATATTTGTGCTTTAGCAGATTATTAATGGCATACTAATCTAAGGAATCAATAATCTGCTGCAAATGAATAAAAAATTCTAAACGAAAAGAACAATAACCACTACCTTTCTTTCCACTCCATTAACTACCTTGATTATAGCAAGCTCAAATGCTCATAAGCCTAGTACTTCTTATACAGCAGGAACTTCTCATTGTAACATTTGTTAATGTCTGTTATGTACTTCACAGATAAAGATTCTAGTTGTCTACTGATGTACTATGTTCTTCATCTGCAAATATGTTGTAAGTAATTGCTATGTTAAATTGTTAATCGCTATGTAATCCAATGTAACTACTGTCTGTTTATTTTACTGTGAAGCTTTTCTCCCTGGGCCTCCGCTGAAAATGGACTTACGTCCAGTCGGACACTCCCAGTCAACAAATTTAAATAAATAAATAAAATAAATAATCAAAATCAGTTACCACAAAAGTCAAAGAGAATTTAAATCAATTTCTCTGAGAAAAATCACATAAACAATATACAACTAAATATTAAATTAAGTACACTAAAGTTGTTGTGACCATACAGGTGGACACAGACAACAGCTGGAATTCCTTCACTGTCACTTGCAGTTGCACCTCTTTTTAACAGCAGGGATCAATAAATCATAAACCAAGACAGGATTGTATAGATAAACCCTGGACTGTCCTCTCTGCAATCTGTGTGAATTTATAGCTGACTAGGTCTCTTGGGATGGCTAGAGTTTGCTTGTCTAAAACCTATGCCTTTCTAACAACAAACAGTGAAAATTAAAGGTAAAACAACAAAATATAAATCAAAGAAAATCTTCTGGTCTACAGGTTATTTCTTTCTTCCTACAAACAGTGAAAAACAGTGATAAAAAATAAAGTATAAATTCATATACAAACATCTATTACTATGCTACTGCACAATCACAAACTAATACAGGATTTAGATAAGCTCTGAATTCTATGTCTATATACATCTATATCTATATCTATATTTGTATCTGTATCTATATCTATATAAAAAGCTGCTTAAATAATGCAGGGATTTGCAATTCAGATAAACATTAGAAGCATTGAGGAAAGACCTCATTATTTGCTAATTTTCATGACTGAATTGCTTTTAATTGCTACAAGTGCAAATACTGTTGGTCCATGCGTCACGCTAGCACAGGCACTGCCACTCATTCAGTTTCTCACGCATACTTACATGCAATAAAACACACACACTCACACACATGCACATGCACGCACATACACTCACACACATGCAAGCACACACATATTCAAACGGACAAACAACATACCCTTACTTGAACCTGAGTTGAAAGAATTTACCCAATTTTTCCTTTTACATTGTCAATGCTATTGTAAACCATGGATTATAACATTCAGTCATTAATACCAGACATTAGCGTGTCAAGCTTCATATCCTTCAGTAACTGCATGCTATCATGACTTTCTATGTTTATTAGAGAAATAATTGAAGTCCATTTCTGATTGTGTGTCTTTGTGCTATCATTAAAATAATTGGCTTTGTCTTAATTTTTTTTGTGCTAACAAGTAAAGAGGTTTGCTTAAATGTGCCCTTACCCTCTACCTTGTAAATCACAACCCATTGTAAGCATTGAGCAATTCACGGGGGCCTCATTATAAGTTTAAAAAAAACCTTGCTACACTAAATTTCAGTTATCACAGTGGGATAATACTGCTATTCTCTGTGTGAAGGTGCAGAGGTTGCAACTTTTCTCCCTACCTTTGAAATTATTTATTTATTTTTACAGAGGACTAGTACCTTTGGTGGGAGGATACAGAGTGTGAATGCTTGTTAGTGCCTTTAATGCATGCTATTTATGGTATTCCTGGTGTGTGGTGGTCTCCCCCAACATTGTCTTTCATTTTTTAATGAATGCCTTTATGGCATACCACATAGCATAATCCCTAGAATCTAGTGCTCCCCCCAATCAACATAGCAGTGAAGATGTATCCCTGACCAGTGTAATATTGTAGATGTATCCTTGGTGTCTAGTGCTCCTCCCAACCAACATAGTAGTGAAGATGTATCCCTGACCAATGTAATATTGTAGAAGTATCCTTGGTGTCTAGTGCTCCCCCCAACCAACATAGTAGTGAAGATGTATCCCTGACCAATGTAATATTGTAGAAGTATCATTGGTGTCTAGTGCTCCCCCCAACCAACATAGTAGTGAAGATGTATCCCTGACCAATGTACTATTGTAGAAGTATCCTTGGTGTCTAGTGCTCCTCCCAACCAACATAGTAGTGAAGATGTATCCCTGACCAGTGTAATATTGTAGAAGTATCCTTGGTGTCTAGTGCTCCCCCCAACCAACATAGTAGTGAAGATGTATCCCTGACCAATGTAATATTATAGAAGTATCCTTGGTGTCTAGAGCTCCCCCCAACCAACATAGTAGTGAAGATGTATCCCTGACCAAGGTAATATTGTAGAAGTATCCTTGGTGTCTAGTGCTCCCCCCACCCAACATAGTAGTGAAGATGTATCCCTGAGCAATGTAATATTGTAGAAGTATTCTTGCTGTCTAGTGCTCCCCCCAACCAACATAGTAGTGAAGATGTATCCCTGACCAATGTAATATTGTAGAAGTATCCTTGGTGTCTAGTGCTCCCCCCAACAAACATAGTAGTGAAGATGTATCCCTGACCAATGTAATATTGTAGAAGTATCCTTGGTGTCTAGTGCTCCCCCCCAACCAACATAGTAGTGAAGATGTATCCCTGACCAATGTAATATTGTAGAAGTATCCTTGGTGTCTAGTGCTCCTCCCAACCAACATAGTAGTGAAGATGTATTCCTGACCAATATAATATTGTATAAGTATTCTTGGTGTCTAGTGCTCCCCCCAACCAACATAGTAGTGAAGATGTATCCCTGACCAATGTAATATTGTAGAAGTATCCTTGGTGTCTAGTTCTCCCCCAACCAACATATTAGTGAAGATGTATCCCTGACCAATGTAATATTGTAGAAGTATTCTTGGTGTCTAGTGCTCCTCCCAACCAACATAGTAGTGAAGATGTATCCCTGACCAAGGTAATATTGTAGAAGTATCCTTGGTGTCTAGTGCTCCCCCCAACCAATATAGTAGTGAAGCTGTATCCCTGACCAATGTAATATTGTAGAAGTATCCTTGGTGTCTAGTGCTCCCCCAACCAACATAGTAGTGAAGATGTATTCCTGACCAATGTAATATTGTAGAAGTATCCTTGGTGTCTAGTGCTCCTCCCATTCTGTGCCATGTTAAAGAGATTTACCAACTGGCTGATGTTGCCCACAGCAGTACTGTGTGCAACTAGGTGTTGGAAAAATTTAAATCGTGCTTTTACAGGAAAATGTCACTCAAGGTGTCTGAGTTTGTACAGCGCACGGCAAAACATTTGAATGGAAACTGATACATAGACCCGGAAAATTTAAGGCTGAAGTATTTAGGCAGATATTCTAAAGTTAGAAACAAATCAAGCAGTACTTACTGAAAACAAAGAATTAGCTTGTCAAGAATGATGAAAAGAGGGGAGTCACACGAATGGCTACTGCTTGGCTACTACTAGTGGATGGTTTTATATCCTACTTAAGGTATACTTTCTGGAATTCAACAATGACAAGTTTATTGAACACAGTAAAAACTTATCATAAATATCAGATTTTTTGTGGAAGGAAAAAAGTTTATTTAAATAAGCAATTCAATGTGTCACCTTTGCTGTACACTGCAAATATATATTTTCTCTCCATCTTCAGCAGTCATAACTCATTATAGCTGAGTGCACCTCCAGGCATGTCTGCAGTTGCCTCCTACTACACCTTTAGGTGTCAAATATTTCTTGCTTATATTTGCATTAATAATTCCAAAACCATGCTACATACGATGTATCAGAATATTTTATCTTGAAGCATACATGATGGCAAACACTATTGTACTGATTTGATCTCTTAATAAGTATTTATTAGAACTGTAAGGTGATAACTACATTTTTTAAAGGCTCAAGCCACACCCACGGGGAGTTAAAGGTACGCAATCAAAAGAGCTGTACTGGAGGGAATGAGTTAATATGCTTAGTTTCTGCTTTTGAAGACAGGTTCACAGTTAGTTAGTAGGCGTGTGGTCTAGGAGAATTTCCCATTTGCAGCAGACCAATATCTGGTTATGTAGCTTGCTTAGTGTCACACAGCAGGCAAGTGAAGGCTGAGGAACTCAAACCCGGAACTATACAAAGCAGCTTAATATTCAAATCCTCTGTGATGACTGCTAAATCATATTAAATCACATGTTTCATTTACTTATGTTTTGGAAGGACACATAACTCTAACCTAATAGTTTATTCAAAGGTTCATAGGTTGGTACTAGACTATTGGCCCTAGGGCCTATACAAGCCTAGCCATAACAATTCCCTGGATATTTCTTCCCACAATATTTACTTCCCTGGACCCCTATCTAGCAGGGTGACTGACATGATCCCCAGTGTGAATTTCCTATCTCCAATCCAATTGTCAAAGTTCCTTTTGAAGAGGGCCAAGTAGGCACTCTGCTTGACATGTATGGGCAGTCTATTCCATAGTATGGGGAGTCTCTGTGTCAGGAACCTATCCCTCCAGCATGTTTTGTTCATTGTGATGACAAGGTTTAGGTCCCTGGAGCATGTGGCTCTGAGGGATTGGGATTTCTTTAAGTGGAGCATGTCCAACAGCTCAGGGTTTGACATGGCCTTGTATGTTAAGCAGAGATCACCTCTGAATAGACGATATGCCACAGAGTATAGCTGGAGGTTTTTTAGACGTCAGCATAGGGCATCTGCTTTAGGCCTGCGATTCTTTTAGTGAGGTATTTCTGTGGCCTTTCCAGCTGTTGCAGATGTCTTGTGAGGTACATACCGAATGGGGCGTTGCACTCTATAATGGGTCTAAAGAGGGATGAGTACAGTGGGACAATGACCTCCTTTTTTCTGGATGAAAAGCCCGTAGTGATGAGGTGTGCCACATAGAAGGATTTCCTGGCTGTTGTGGCGATGTGTTTATCAAAGGTGAGACCACTGTCCACCTGTGTCCCTAAGTCTCTCATCACACTTTTGCTGATTCTTTGAGCTTTAGTACATATAACTCAGTAAATTTGGGGTGCTTCTTTGGGAAAGCTTGTTTCCTCATGTGATGACCCATTACTTGCCAGTGATCAAGGAGCCTGAATCCTCACCACTGACACTGGAGAGGGGCATTCACTCAGAATACAAATGGATACACTCAGTATTTCCAAATGCAGTTCTCTGCACCAAGTGCAATTTCCCTTAAGAGCACACAGAGAATGTAGTCAGCCCAGGGTCTGGGTTTCTTTATATCTGTCTCCATCCATGTACCCAATAAGACTCCCCACTGGTGCAGCTTGTGATGAAACTGAAAACACTGTCATTTGTGTTAGCATGCCTGGCAGGACATTTGTGTATATTCTCAAATTAATATGAATTGTATGCCAGCATGTTTAATTGTGAATATGTAAATAAGTTTTAAAAGTTGACTGTTCCCTGTATAAACAGAATGTTTAAAGAATCTGTATTTGATACATTTCTAATTGCACATGTTTGTGAGGGACATTCTTAAGTACTGTGAAGAATCAGCTGAACAGTAGGTGATGTCATTAGAATGTTCCTGATGGCTATGTAATTATTTAAACAGCCGATTGACAGGAAAAAAAACTTCATCAAACAGCTGACTGTTATTTTTAAATTTAGATAGTTAAGACTATTAAGCTATGCAGTAAATGAAGTACTGAGCAGTTTGTGAAGAACAGCTGTTCGTGAAGATTTGCAGGCAGTGATACCTGAAGAAAAGAGAACTTACCAAAAACTGTAAGCCCGCCTTTGCCTTGCTGTTATATGTTACATTAGATCAGGGACAGTATTCTCTAGTTAGATTAGGAAAGTTTAGTTATTCAGATAGTGTTTTTCTAGAATGATGGACTACTATCCTACAGTTTAATTTTACATTTCTGGTGATTGAATTCTGGTGTTTATTGAAAGTTATTGATTTGCATTCTTGTAATCATTTAACTTATTATTAAATGTTTTTCATTACTTTATATTGTGGCTGGAAATCAGTGTTTTTCTTTAGTGATTAGATAATGTTTAGACCTGTTTGATACTCCTCAGGTCCCCTTGAATGCCTGGCTGCTTTGGTCATAGTTATCATTTATTTTGATATTTAATTTTCAAAATTGGATACCCCTTTAGAAGGGCATGAATGCACTCTGATTCATGGCAGCATTACCATATTATTTTGGTGAATGGACACAGATGGAAATCTGTACCAGGCTTTCCAGAAATGTTTGGATGTGTGAGATTTAAATTTGCTTTGAGTGTGAGTGTATCAGAAGTCTTAAACTGGGACACATTGCTCTGAAGTGTGTAATAAGGAATTACATTAGGGGTGGACAGAGGTATATAGTCCTATCCCATGAAAATAGAGTGTGTTCCTGTTTTGTTCTTAGGGGAAAATTGTGAAATATCACTCCTGTTTAAGTGGCATTCTCATATTGGAGTCAGTAGTGAGGACTGAAGCTCCATAGTTACTAACGTATGATAGTAAGGGATGTCACATTAATTGTTGGCAGTCCAGTAGGATATAGCTGGGTGTCACACAGCTGTAGGTTTAGGTCCTCAGCCGAGTGTCCAACACAAGTCCTCCAGCACCCTCTCTGGGAAACAAGTGCTTTGTGCCCCTACTTCAATTTGATTTTTTGCACACACACACACACACACACACACACACACACACACACACACACACACACACACACACACACACACACACACCTGGGAAAGGCTGGTACATATTTACCTGCTGTTCCCCCTTCAGCCCAGAGTATAAGGTAGCTATTACTGCCACCATGCAGTCCACAATCATTGACTCTAAGGCCCTTAACAAAATATATCCAATCATACTCTGTAATATTAATACTAATACAAATGGTAGTAGTTGACCAAGACAGCTAGGCATCCTGGAGTGCCCCACACAGTGTCACCAAATAAATATAGGCACCCTCAAAGGTTAACTACTTTCTAAAAGGACCAGCCACAATAAAAGTTTTAATATATGTAATAATAACTATAAAATAACATGAAATACTGAATTTATATTTACAGTAAACCAGAGAGATCAATTCACAGGAAATATTGAAAATAACATTGATGGACAGACTCAGACAAATAATGAAAAACAGTATCTAAACTAAGCTTCATTATATTTTCCTGACTGAATCTGGGAGAACTATTATTGCCTGCTTACTTAATAGAGCAAAGGAGATGATGTGGTGAATGGTCCTTCTTGTTGTCAAGCCCAAGACAGAATACTCAGTGCTCAGAGATTACTCCCTGTAATATCTAAAAAAGATTATTTCCAGGGCCAGCAGAATTACCTCATCTGGTCACCTGACTCTAGGTTCCCACACTATCCTCTTTTGAGGTTGAGAGAGGAATTTAGCATAAACATGTAAAAATGCATATGTAGAGCTTTTCTAATGTTCATGGCAGGCCCAAGGCCAAGAAACAATCACAGCACTTCCCCTCTTTTTACTGACGCTAATAAATAAGGGTTTCTTCCAGACCTACTGTCTCCGATCTTATTCATCACTGTGGGATGCTATTTTAATGGTTTAACAGCTCATTTACATTTCCCTTATTTTTCTTAAAGTAAGATGGATGGTTGACCTCTGCTCTTCCAGGGGCTTTGCTAGCATACATACTTATAGTCGCACATGTATAGTCCTTCTTTGTCCAGCAGGGCCCACTGTTGATACATTTTTCAGAACTAGCAACTTTACAAATACATTTTGATATTGAAATGCTGTAAATTTCTAATACATTTGTAACATAAGCATTTGTAAAAATCAGTTTGAAATCCAAATGCCATACAGGTCCAATACATTTGGAACACAAGCATCTTGTACACATCAGTTTAATATTCATGGGATAACATTCTTTTCAAAAGTTCAACAGGCTATGCTGGCACTAGCCCATATCATCACACCTCGTATATGAAATTCACAAAAAGATTCTACTATTTTATTGGATGAATATATGTATCACCTTGACACGATGTTTATTCTTTAAGACAAAGTGTTGTTAAACATTCATATAACAAGCCAGATATCCACTATACATTTGGGAATTTGTACCAAGAGGTCATAATGATATATAATTTAAGGACCATGTTAATACTAAAACATCCAAAATGATGCTTCTACAGCAGACCAGAATCGGGATTCAGAAAGTCTTACAGGATGTGGAAGTCTTAACCTGGAGGTCTCCACATCATGGTATGCCTTTCCAATTCAGATACAGCTCTTCTTCTGCATTTTTCCATTGCTGGTGGTCATTGCATGGCAATTGATTTCGTCCAGAAGCTTTATGTTAATTTAGCAGCCTGAGGTATTAGCTAATACTAACATTCCATCTGCTATACCTCAGAAATGCAGCAGAATCAATCACGTATGTGTGAGTGTGTGTGTTGTGTGTGTGTGTGTGTGTGTGTGTGTGTGTGTGTGTGTGTGTGTGTGTGTGTGTGTATGTGTGTGTGTGTGTATGTTTTTGTATTGTGAAATTCTTTGCTTTAATATTCATGTTCACTGCAGTTGTGTGCACAATATTTAAAATATCATATACTCTGTAAATACCTGTATGCTGTTTTGTGCAATGTCATTCTTTGTGTAATCTTGATACTTTCTGTAAGATCTAAGTAGTTTTTCACTCTTGTCTTGCTTGCCGACATATTTTTGTAAATGTAAGTGTGGTGATGTTAAGCACATTGATGTTTTTGTGGATTGACTATTAGTAGTAGATCCATATATAATTATATATATATATATATATATATATATATATATATATATATATATATATATATATATATATATATATATAGACATAATTCACATAGAGCCATGTATACCACATATATGGACCTGCAATTATACAAGTTATTCAACCTAATTTCAATATATTGACATGACTTACAACCGTTACTGCATATGTTTAGCCTGAAAAAAAAAACATAGTGAAGGGGCAATTCACTAGAACAAGCAGGTTAACGGATGAGGCAGTATTTTTTGAAATAGAATGTGAGGAACTTAAAAGGAAATTTCAAGAAAGAAGGTACCCCAAGGACATTATTAACAATTCTTGGATAGAAGTAAAAAATGTAAGGGAACATAAGGTAGCAAATGTAAATAACAAGTCAAAAGAAAATGAAAAGGATTTTTCCCTAGCATGTGTTTCAGACAACTCAGTAGATGAAAGTAAAATCAAATGAATAATCAAGAATAATTGGAGATGCTAAATGAATTTTCAAGAAATTAAAAATGTTATAGGGGAGACCCTGTCTTTGTCTCTAAAAGAGGAAAGAGTTTAAAAGACTTTTTTAAAAAAAGAATTTATGCTCAAGTATGCCTGATGTGTTGGAAGTAAGGATGAAAAGATGTAACAGTTGTAAGTTATGTCAATATATGAAAAAAGTTAAGAATTTTGTAATGACAGCAAGATGTTTGGAAATTAGGTTGCATAATTTGTATAATTGCAGGTCCATATATGTGCTATACATGGATCTATGTGAATTATGTCCAGCATTCTACATAGGAAGAACCATTAGAGAATTCTACATGTGAGTGAATGAACATATACGAGCAGCAGACAAGATTGATGTAAGCAGTGCCTTGGCAAAACATGTTAAGCAAAAACATTTGTTAGAAAAAAAATAAAGGCATGCTTCAAATTTGTAATAATTGATGAAGTTAATGGTTTTGATCATAGGTTTGATGCAGCCAATGAACTGGACTGGAGAGAATATTACTGACAAATCAGGCTGAATGCACGTGTATACCCTGGTTTAAATGATACAGAGAACTTTAAAGTTGTTCTTAGAAGGAAAGGGTTAAGGCATTAAGTGCTTTGGGTCACATGTTATTGTTATTAAGTATTTAAATAAGTGTGTTCATTATACAACTTGGTATGAAGAAGTTCCATGAAAGGAATGAAAGAACTTACTAGTTGGATTTTTATGTAATAAAGTCAATTTGTGTTTTAACTATTAGTTTTTTATTATTTTTTATTATATATACATATATATATATATATATATATATATATATATATATATATATATATAGGATCAACACTAAACAAACTGAAACTAAACTCAAATTAAAAGCAGAAACGAACCAGCAAAAGCAAATGATGCACGGACTATTTATTTCACATAAGCGCTTTCGGTCGAGGTGATACCCCAACCTTCTTCAGACATACACAATTTTCACAAGAAAGATGCTTTCATTAAATATGTGTCTCAATTAAATAATGTTACTCAATTTAACCAATAATTAGATCATTAATTCTAATTTCATTAGCAAGACCTAATAGCAATACCAATTCAAATTTAAGAAAGCAGCAACATTTCCCAAGAAAAACCAACCACCCACATATTACAAATATAAAAAATAAAAAGTTAATATATTGGTTAATTAAATATTTGCAATATATACTTTAAGCATAAAAATTTATAAAAATGTATGCAATAATCAAATGTTATTAGCCCACATTTTAAAACAAATATAAAACATTATATAAAACATTTTCAATATAAACAGATTTTTTTGAGGGTTACTTTACCACAACCATATCTAGTTAAATGCTTTACATGTATACTAGTGCTGAGGAATTAAATTGATTAAAATCTAACCATATAAAGCCAGGCCAACTAGCACAAGAACTGTCATTAGAATTGGCATATACACTAGTTTATCTTCACTAATTTTTGGATTTATTGCGAATGGAATGTTAAGTTATACCTCATTTTTTGGAAAATGCAAACTAGTAAACCATCCTACCAAAAATGTCTATAGTTTTTTCAATTTATTTTTATTTTTATTTTTATTAACAAGTACTCTATATTAAGATGACCCAAATATGAATATTGTCATCTTTTTAATGCTTTAATTTTCAATATGCTTTTTATTGATGCATATTCATTTAATCCTGGAGGGATATAAGCTGCAGTTCTAATTTGCCATAATAACTCTTGCTCCTCCAACCAAAGTTGCCATGGACCACCTCTGGTACTTATATTAATTTGTTGGATGACAGAAAAAAGAAAAAAGTGCTCAGGTTCATCACGTAAATGTCTAGTAAGAGCATTATTTAAATCATTTCTACTAATAGCATAACAATGCTCGTATATTCTTTTCTTCAATGACCTTTCTGTCTTGCCTATGTAGAATGCGCTACATTTCACGCACTGTGCTACATAAATTACTCTCTTGCTATCACAATTAAACTTGCCATTAATGCTATAGGTTTGCCCTTTTATACTTATTTTGTTACCTGGCATAATGTGCATGCATTGAGAGCACATACCACATTTCGACATGCCAAAATTAGTTGTCATTTTGGCACTAGACTTATCAACTAAGTTCTTTAAATTCACTCCTCTCCTATATACAAATTTAGGTTCAGTACCTATTGCTTTTACTAACTCTGTATCTTCCAAAAAGATGTTCCAATTTTTATTTATAATTCCCCTAATGTGTTTGAAATCAATACAATAGGTGAAGATAAAGTTGATGTTGAAATCAGAAGATTGGCTAGATAGTGGTCCTGTTACATTTGACATTGTCCCTCCTCCTAAAAGTGGGCGAAAATGACCAATGTCTCTTTTAATGGTTACTTCCTCTCTGATTTCCTCAATTAAAGAGTTTGGGTAACCTCTCATGGAGAACTTGGTGCTTAAATTATCACATTCAACAACAAAATCTTGTTTGTCTGATACCATCCTTGCAGCCCTCACAAATTGTCCCTTAACTACACTTTTCTTCTGATGAAACGGATGGCAGCTTGAAAAGTGTAGCAGGGAATTAGAATGCGTGGGCTTCCTGTAAATTTCAGATTTGTACTTGTTGTTGACAATGTCTTTACTCAATTTGACATCCAAAAAACACATATCATGCTCTCCAACTGAATAAGTGAATTGTAAAAAACTTGTCATATTTGAAAGACTATCAATGAATTCGGGAATTACATCAACCGGCCCTTTCCAAAAGAAACACATGTCATCTTGGTACCTATTGTACCAAGTGACATATTGTTGGAAACAATTATTTTGAAATAAATATTGGTGTTCCCAGTGCGCTAAAACAGAGTTTGCGAAACTACAACCACAAGGGGACCCCATTGCGATACCAGTCTTTTGTAGGTAAAATTTCCCTTTAAAAGTCAAAAAATTATTAAACAGAACCAATTCCAATAGGACTTCTACAAGGTTCATATCATCATTAGAGGCCTTTTTCCTCAACATAAATTCCCTTGTCCACTCAATACCTAAATTTTGAGGTATGACTGTGTACAAATCTTTGATGTCAACTACTAAAAATACACAGTCTCTATCAAAGGCCATTTTATCAATGCCTTGTAAGAAGCTCCAGGAATCTTTGCAGATTTGGGGTTCTGTTTTTAGCAAGGGTTTAAGAATTCCATCCAC